>NW_025939093.1:0-9868 GCF_000764305.2 Hyalella azteca | reverse complement strand
AGCAATAGTGCAGTTAATAGCAATAGTGCAGTTAATAGCAATAGTGCAGTTAATAGCAATAGTGCAGTTAATAGCAATAGTGCAGTTAATAGCAATAGTGCAGTTAATAGCAATAGTGCAGTTAATAGCAATAGTGCAGTTAATAGCAATAATCTCATGAAAGAGATTATTAACACCGGGAAAGCAGTCCAAGGAGCATGTTTAATTTCCTCCAAATTCTTGATGTGCGTGCTATTTAAGGAGGCAAAATAACAAATACCTTACATAATTTTATTTTAAGAATTTAAAATAATAAGATTTAAATACTTTACATTATTTTAAATTAAATAGCTTACAATAATTATATTTAAATACTTTACAACAATTTAACCTTAATACTTTCCAACAGGTTAATCAAAATATATTACCTTAATTGAAATTCATTATTTTACAATAATTGATATTAAATTCTGTTGATTGATTATACTTCAATGCAATATAAAAACTAAAAAACGCGATAAATTACAAGATTCGTGTACATTTCTTAAGGATGCGGCAAAGCAGAAGCTTTGAATGTAAAGTCGAATAAGTTTGAAAGGAAATGCGTGTTCGTGCAGTTCAAAGAGAAGCAATGCGTGGAGCACGATCATGAGTGGCATGAAAATGTAGCAGTGGTATGAAAATGCAGGTGTGGTATGAAAATGAGGTCGGAACGCTAATGTCTGTCATTAACAAGTCTTATGGCTGCCGGAAGACATGAGGTCATGGCTGCGTGGGAGCAGTTGCCAGCCGTGTTACACATAAATTAGAACGCTATACAGGACAAACAAGTTTTGAGTACATTAGAACAATATACAAGACACTAAAGTGGAATTGTAAAGTATTAAGTCTGTGAACACCGAATTAAAACAACATATAATCTATTCAAAGTATTTAAGAGTATCGAGGAGACCGCCGAATAGCTCTGAATTACACGATATAATGTAACTGTTACAGGAAATAATGAAATAATTGATTGTAACTTTCAAAATGGAATGTCATAAACTTGCTTATTTTATTGGTGTTGTACTCCTGACGCCGCAATATATAGGCTAAGGGCTCTGGGGTGAAGAATATTTATCGTGGTGGGATATTGTATATAGGGGCTGTTGGGGCGCGTATCCAGGATACTTATCGTGTCGCGATATTGTATATATTGTTTAGGTGCGTATCCAGGATACATATCGTGTCAGGATATTGTATAAAGAGGCTGTTGGGGTGCGCATCTAGGATACTTATCGTGCTGGAAAATATAGGGGGGGTTTGGTGTTTGGCGCTTAACCAGGGAAAGCGGTGTATCAAAAATGGACATTTCGATTTGGCTATAGGGAAATAAAATTAGTATTTCGAAGGTCCAAATCAGAATTTTGTGTACTGTCAGTTACACAAAATATGGGTTTGAAGGGTTATTTAATTAGTTATGGGGCATAAGCATCGTCATTATTACCTGGATGAGGAATCGCGGGAATGAAGGTATTTGGAATAACGGGATGAAAAACTGTAGGAATTAGGAAGCCCGAGAAAAACGGAATTCTATATCGAATAATTCGTTAGTAGCGATTAGAGTATGAAAGGTTCAGGTTTTTACCATTACATGTAGTGATTAGAATTTGAAAAGTTTAGATTTTATTGCAGCTGGTGGAGGGTAATTAGCATATGAGGGTTGTTGGTTTTGGATAATTGGGATAAGAGGGAGCTGATGGAGGGTAATTTGGAAAGTAGGGAGCTGGAGGATGGTAATTGGGATTTTTGGGAGCTGGTGGGGGGTAATTAGGATATGTGGGAGCTGGTGGAGGGTAATTGGGATATGAGGGAGCTGATNAGGGTAATTGGGATATGAGGAAGCTGGGGAGGGTAATTGGGACATATGGGAGCTGGGGAGGATATTTGGGATATGAGGGAGCTGGGGAGGGTAATTGGGACATATGGGAGCTGGGGAGGATATTTGGGATATGAGGGAGCTGGGGAGGGTAATTGGGATATGAGGAAGCTGGGGAGGGTAATTGGGACATATGGGAGCTGGGGAGGATATTTGGGATATGAGGGAGCTGGGGAGGGTAATTGGGACATATGGGAGCTGGGGAGGATATTTGGGATATGAGGGAGCTGGCGGAGGGTAATTAAGGACAAGATGTGATGTTATTATCATCTTTTCAGTAATGAAGGCAGTGTTGATTATAATATATTTTAATTTCCTTTCAAAATACCTTCGCTCGAATTTTACCTTGGGTTTTTACTAATTTTCTGTTCCAAATCTCTATTACATTCAGTACAAAACTTTCATTTCGTTGTTAATTAAAATATAATCATTCATTTTCCACAATGTCTTAAAAGACTTATTGAAATCTTATTCGCTAGCTTTTAATTTTCAATTGGAATTGCAATTTAGTTTTAAACTGGTTTCAACTCTGTCTATTTCAGATTTCTCTCCAAATATTTTTCATAATCATCATGACATATACCTCATTTTCTTCTTATTGTGTTGAATCATTTTCTTATTTCTTCAGAATTTCCTAAAAATGTTTTCGATCCGTTTCAAAGTGTTTCCACATTTACGAAAATTGTTATTTGAAACTCATGGAGTAAGTTAAACTTGAGAGCTAAAGTCCGTAGAGTTTTCAATTTCGCTTTTACCTGAACTGTATAGAAAACGATGAGTGCTGCCGAGAAAACGGTGTGTGCTGCATAAAAAACGGTGGGTTCTGCATAGAAAACGGAGAGTGTTGGATAGAAAACGGTGAGTGCTGCATAGAAAACAGTGGATGCTGCATGCAAAACGGTGAGTGCTGTATCGAAAACGGTGAGTGCTGCATAAAAAACGGAGGGTTCTGCATATTAAACTGCGAGTGTTGCATAAAAAACGATTAGTGTTGTATATAAAACGTTGAGTGCTGCATAAAAAACGATAAGTGCTGCATAGCAAACGGTGAGTGCTGCAAAGAAAACGGCGAGTGCTGCATAGAAAATGGTGAGCGCTATATAGAAAACGATGAGTGTTGTATATAAAACGGTGAGTGTTGGATAGTAAACAGTTAGTGTTGTAAAGAATACAGTAGGTATTGCATGGAAAACGATTAGTTCTCTCTTCCAGGAAATAGAGAACTGAGAAGTTATTCAGGTTATTTCCGAAGAATAACTCCTGAGAAGAGTTACTGAATATGAATTAATCATCGATCAATTTAGTTCACAATAAAATAAATACGATATTTATTGAGTTACGAATGATGATCTTTAATTATACGATTATTGCTAGAGCTTTTTTCAAACGAATTTTTTGAACTACAAATATCTTAGCCAGGAAAAAATATTTAAATATTTTCACGTTATTGCTCATTTTCAAACTCATGACATCAAGCGTGCACTGATGCCGGGACATTTATGGCAATTTCTAGCACAATTCCGATTAAAAAAAATATGTCTTGTACTTTAAATTTCTCAAGAATGCGCGTATAGAACAAATGGGGGCTATCATCACATTTTAGTTCACAAAAAGCTTGCGTTAAACAACTAGCCAATATAATCTGAAAAATCACACGGCCTTAAACTCCCGTTGAATGTGAAGAACATTGAAGTGTGAAGAACTTTCTACGTGGACATAAACACAGCCAAATATTCGGCGTCCAGGAGTGCCCACTCAGTGGCCACTGATTAGCCCGCTATGATATTTAATAGGGGAGAGCCTCCACCGCAACATCCGGTGAGGTGAGTTTTTTGGTCGGCCAGTTTCAGCTTTGGCCACCCAAGATGAAACATTCACCCGCTATGCCCACCGCCATACCCACTCTCTTTACCCACCCGCTGTGCTCACCCGCCATGCCCACCCTTTTTCTTCTGGGTTTTCGCACTTTCAGCCAATCCGCTTTCCATCCACTATCCCTGCCCATTCCATTATTTCCAACCGTTACCATATTCCACCAGTTTACCCCGTTCAACCCGTTCTTTCGTGCAGCTCCCATTTTGTTCCACCCAGTCATTCAACCCCACCCTTTACCACCCCGTCTATCTCACCCATTTTACCCGCTTCAACCGTTACCATCTGTTGACACCCGTTACTCATAGACCGAGCTACAAGTCACCATCCGTTTCACGGAAGCTAACTAAACCGGTTACCAATTACCGACCGTTTCATCCGTTATTTGCAGACAGTGTCTCCCGTTATCACACGTTACTACCCATTACCAACCGTTACCACACGTTGCCATCCACCACGATCCGCTACCATCCATTACCACACTTTATCACCTATTACCACTTGTTACCATCCGTCAACTTCCGTAACGATCCGTTATTATCCTTTACCACCCGTTACCACCCGTTACCATCCGTTACCACCCGTTACCACCCGTTACCACCCGTTACCACCCGTTACCACCCGTTACCACCCGTTACCACCCGTTACCACCCGTTACCATACGCTCAGCTGCAGCAGGTCTGCAGGTCTACCAGGCGTCCCAATAATTGCTCACTAGACCCTGGCGACGCTGAGGTCTGAGCGCCGTAATTGCAGGGTCTGCGCGGCCTGAGACATCCCGCGCCCGGGCGCTCGCTCTCAACTTTCCCGATTCTCAGACTTATGATCATCGTATCTTCGGTTAAAATGTAGTGAAAAATGTTCTTACCATCAGCGTATCTTCGGTTGAAATGTAGTGAAAAATGTTCCTACGATCACCGTATCTTTGGTTGAAATGTAGTAAAAATTGTTCCTACGATCACCGTAGGAATTGTATCTTCGGCTGAAATGTAGTAAGAAATGATTCTTACTATCCCCGTATATTCGGTTGAGATGTAGTAAAAATTGTCCCTACGATCACCGTATCTGTGGTTGAGATGTAGTAAAAATTGTTTCTATGATAACCGCAACTTCGGTTGAAATATAGTGAAACTTGTTCCTAAGATCAGCGTATCTTCGGTTGGAATGTAGTAAAATATGTTCTTACGATCAGCGTATCTTCGGTTGAATGTAGTGGAAATTGTTCCCAAGATCAGCGTATCTTCGGTTGAAATGTAGTAAAAATTGTTCCTACGATCACCGTATCTTCGGTTGAAATGTAGTAAAATATGTTCTTACGATCCCCGTAACTTTGGTTGAAATGTAGTGAAAATTGTTCCTACGATCGCCGTATCTTCGGTTGAAATGTAGTAAAAATTGTTCCTACGACCACCGTATCTTCGGTTGAAATGTAGTAAAAATTGTTCCTACGATAACCGTATCTTCGGTTGAAATGTAGTAAAAAATACTCCTACGATTACCGTATCTTCGGTTGAAATGTAGTAAAAATTGTTCCTACGATCACCGTAACTTCGGTTGAAATGTAGTAAAAATTGTTCCTACGATCACCATATCTTCGGTTGAGATGTAGTAAAAATTGTTCCTACGATCAGAGTATCTTTTATTGAAATGTAGTAAAAATTGTTCCTACGATCACCGTATCTTCGGTTGAAATGTAGTAAAACTTGTTCCTACGATTACCGTATCTTTGGTTGAAATGTATTAAAAATGTTCTCACGATCAGCGTGTCTGGGGTTGAAATGTAGTAAAAATTATTCCTACGATCAGCGTATCTTCGGTTGAAATGTATTGAAAAATGTTCTTACGATCAGCGTATCTTCGGTTGAAATGTAGTGAAAATTGTTCCTATGATAATCATGTCTTTGGTTGAAATGCAGTAAAAATTGTTCCTATGATCACCGTATCTTCGGTTGAGATGTAGTAAAAATTGTTCCTACGATCAGTGTATCTTCGGTTGAAATGTAGTAAAAATTGTTCCTACGATCAGCGTATCTTCGGTTGAAATGTAGTAAAAATTATTCATACGACCGTCGTTTCTTCGGTAGAAATGTAGTAAAAATTGTTCCTACGATCAGCGTATCTTCGGTTGAAATGTAGTAAAAATTATTCATACGACCGTCGTTTCTTCGGTTGAAATGTAGTAAAAATTGTTCCTACGATCACCGTATCTCCCACTGAAATGTTGAAAAAATTGCTTCTACGATCATCGTATCTTCGGTTGAAATGTAGTAGCAATATTTCATACGATCACCGTATCTTCAGTTGAAATGTAGTAAAAAATTGTTCGTACGATAACCGTATCTTCAATTTAAAAAAAAGTGTCCTGAACTCATCATAAGTTAATTGAAATATCGTGCAGAATTTGCCTGGTGTTGGTGGCGTACCGTGTAGTTCTAGTAGCGCTTGTCAACGTCAGCTACACTGTTAGGTGTGGGACCAATATTAAATGCGATTAAGGGTAATTATAAATATGTTAAGGAAAATTTTGATTTTAATTATGAGTTCTTTTAATTGCCATCTGAAATGATTCTGATTATAATACGAAGGAAAAATTAAATAGGTAATTAGAAGTTAAAGATTAAATTAAGAGATTAATTTAAGATTAATTATAAATGCAATTATGATTCAATATTTATACAATAAGGAGTTAAATGCAATTGAATGTGAGAGTAATTATAATTATAATTAAAACAAATTATAATTGTAGGTATGGTTATAGTATTAATCGCATCTGTGAGTATAATTCTGATTTTATTCATGACTAAATTTTATTAATATAAAAAATTTATATAATTCTAATTACTAATAATCATAATTGTATTTGGGAGTTGACATAAGTGTAATTATATACAATTAACCATTTAACGGAGAGTATTTTTACCTGTATTTATGAATAAATTTTATTTTATTTTCTTATAATTTCAATTGTGATCATGAGTGACTGCCATTGTGATTAAAGTTATTGTTATCATATTTGCAATTAAAAGCAAGTTAGATAGAATTATGAGTAATTATATTTGCACTTATGAATAAAATAAATACCAACGATAAACCCGGGGAATTGTGAGGCTCAATGAAGACCTGAATTCAAGAGGATAAAACGAGGACACATCAGGCTGGACACAAAGACAAAATGACACATCAGGCTGGACACAAAGACAAAATGATACATCAGGCCGGACACAAAGACAAAATGACACATCAGGCTGGACACAAAGACAAAATGACACATCAGGCTGGACACAAAGACAAAATGACACATCAGGCTGGACACAAAGACANGATGAATTTAATGGATATTACGTAGATTAGA
This sequence comes from Hyalella azteca, assembly GCF_000764305.2. NCBI lineage: Eukaryota > Metazoa > Arthropoda > Malacostraca > Amphipoda > Hyalellidae > Hyalella > Hyalella azteca. The sequence continues at coordinate 2,747 of NW_025939093.1, read as the reverse complement.
AAACAGAGTGTAAATAATTATAGATAAGCAACTTGAAAAATTTGATATTGCCAAAAAATTCATTAGAAAAAGAAAATGTATATGAATAAAAAAATAAAAATGTATAAATAAACTTCCGAATTAGAGAGCATTTTTCTTTTAATACATTTTACAGGAAGAGGAAAAACTCAAGGGCCAATCGTAATATTTTTTTGATTTACATTTCGAGCAACATTGACTTTGGATTAATGGTGCCAGGCTTATGAAAGTGGTGAGTGAAGTGGTGAGTGGTGAGTGGTGAAATGCGTGGTGACTGGTGAAAAGAGTGGTGAGTGGTGAACGAAGTGGTGAGTGGTGAAATGAGTGGTGACTGGTGAAAAGAGTGGTGAGTGGTGAACGAAGTGGTGAGTGGAGATCAAAGTGGTGAGTGGTGAGCAAAGTGGTAAGAGGTGAACGAGAATGGATAGAAGAGAATGATACATGGACATGATAGAGGCGAGTGAAACACGTGAAATATACACGGGATAAACTCCTGGAAATGATATACGGTTAGGATATACGGAACGAAAATGATACACAGTTAGGATACACGGAATGAAAATGATACACGGTTGGGAAACACGGAATGAAAATGATACACGGTTAGGATACACGGAATGAAAATGATACACGGTTGGGAAACACGGAATGAAAATGATACACGGTTAGGATACACGGAATGAAAATGATACACGGTTGGGATACACGATATGAATATGATACACGATTAGGATACACGGAATGAAAATGATACACGGTTATGATACACGGAATGAAAATGATACACAATTAGGATACACGGAACGAAAATGACACACGGTTAGGATACACGGAACGAAAATGATACACGGTTAGGATACACGGAATGAATATGATACACGGTTAGGATACACGGAATGAAAATGATACACGGTTAGGATACACGGAATGAAAATGATACACGGTTAGGATACACGGAATGAAAATGATACACGGTTAGGATACACGGAATGAAAATGATACACGGTTAGGATACACGGAATGAAAATGATACACGGTTAGGATACACGGAATGAAAATGATACACGGTTAGGATACACGGAATGAAAATGATACACGGTTAGGATACACGGAATGAAAATGATACACGGTTAGGATACACGGAATGAAAATGATACACGGTTAGGATACACGGAATGAAAATGATACACGGTTAGGATACACGGAATGAAAATGATACACGGTTAGGATACACGGAATGAAAATGATACACGGTTAGGATACACGGAATGAAAATGATACACGGTTAGGATACACGGAATGAAAATGATACACGGTTAGGATACACGGANGCCATGGGAAGATACGGGGAACGTGTGCCATGGGAAGATACGGGGAACGCCGAAACTTCACAAGATAATTTTGACCTCACATGAAACTAGGCGAAAGCAACATCGGATTTTCCGTTAATAAATCCATTAAATTTAATCCTGAATCAGTATTATCCGTATAATGGACTAAACTAAATTTAAATTTGAGGCATTAAACGTACAAGCTTTATCCTTAACAGTTCTTAAATCTTTTAAACTTATTCTGTCATGCCTTTACAAAGTTCGTATAAAGTTCATAAAGTTTGAGCAATTATACAGAGGGAGTTTCAATGTGAACTCAGCAGGTGCTCTAATACAGCAAAAAGTGCAGCCATACAGCACCTGTAATACAACAGCAGTTTTTCACACACATAATACAACACAGAGAGAGAACACACACACAAACAAATAACTCTGTCAACGTGACATTTATTTGACTCTTCTCTGCAGGGCGTTCCTTTGACGCAATCCACTGGGGGGCATCGATATTCCTGCAGCCTTTGTTTTCTGGGGATAACTACAAGAGGATAACAACAGTAGGATAACTAGCACAGAATAACAGTAGCAAGATAACAGTAACAATGAAATAATCAAGTGCGACACGGTCACAAATAACCGCTGACAGAATTACGGCTGACAGAACTGCAGCTGACAGAGCGATAACTCGCGCTGACTTTGACAAACTGCCACACTGGGTCTTCATATGAGCCTTTGTTATCGCGTAGCTACGTTATCATTTGCTATCATGGAGCTACTTCGTTGTTATCACTTGTTATCACGTAGCTACGTTGTTGTCACTTGTTATCGCGTAGCTACGTTGTTATCATTTGTTATCACGCAGGTATCTTTCCTCACTTGCTATTACTTGTTATGTTATCACGACACTATGTTATTATAACCTGTTTTCACGAAACTGCATCGTTACCACTTATTGCCATCCACTTGCATCGTTACTAGCGTCATTAGTTATCATGACACTACATTGTTATCACGTGACTTGTTATTACTTGTTGTCACTTGTTATCACGACACTACATTAATTGTTATCGGTAGTTATCGCTTATTATCGCGGCACTACATTGTTATCGCTTGTTATCACGACACAACATTGCTTTGCTCAATGTTTTTTATTCGTCATTATGGTACAGCGTTGCGTTTGTTAGGTTCAAAGAAACTGTGCGGGTCTCACCAAGAGAAGTGAAATGTCAATCATAAACACTACCCTCTATTTAGTTACTCAGTGAAACCAACCCTCAACCTAACCTCTCCAACCCTCACCCTATCCTCATTCCATCCTCATCTTATCCTCAACCTACCCCCACCCTACCCTCACCCTACCCTCACCCTACCCTCACCCTACCCTCACCCTACCCTCACCCT
>NW_025939092.1:0-2359 GCF_000764305.2 Hyalella azteca | reverse complement strand
CTAGCCTGCTCGGGAGAATCTGTCCGTCTTTGCTAGCCTGCTCGGGAGAATCTGTCCGTCTTTGCTAGCCTGCTCGGGAGAATCTACCTGTCTTTACTAGCCTGCTCGGGAGAATCTGTCCGTCTTTGGTAGCCTGCTTGAAAAATCTGTCTGTAACGAGCTGAATTACACTACACTTGTCTCCTGATTAGAGTGGGCAGAAAGACGGGAAAAAAGAGACTAGGCTTAAAGACCAGGGGCCATACTTTCAAAACTCGCTAAGTGAACGTAAGTACTTACGCTCTATTTTCTTGTCTATGATTGGTGGATTTTGCTTGAAAGGCCGTCAATAGATGTGTATAAGAGACAGGCGCGAGACCTGGCCTGCGCGAGATCTGACCTGCGCGAGACCTGANTTTCTGTAACGTAGTGTACTCAACGAAAAACTTCAGAAGATGCGTATAAATTTGAATAGTTCCTTCCTTTCCAACTCAGCTGCGTCTCCGCAAGGTTTGGGAATTGCTTACCTGACTTGAAGCAGCGCACGAAAGATTAAGAGAATAGTTTTTTTAACTATCATTGTTAAGAGCCTAACCTTACCCTAGGTAGCTACAAGAGTAGTGAATCGCTTTTTATCTATCCTTGTTATGAGCCTAACTTAATGTTATGTGGCGCATGCAATAACAAATGATTGTTTTCCTAACTACCCCTGTTTACAAACTGACCCTTGCTATAGTGCCATTCGGGCTAAAATTAGTAGGCAAGACAAGCAAGGCCGGAAAACAAACTCCTCTACCATGAAGGCACTAGAAGAGTAGAAGCCTCAGACCAAGACACTATAATCAATGGGAACTGCTTGCCGACAGCTTGCAGGCTGCCGTGCACCGTGCACGGTACAGTAATCAATGTTTTACTGTGCAGGATTCCCTCCTCACTTATCGGCAGGCACGTCGTAACTGATCGAAGATAAGCTTGCGAGCATTAGACACCGCTAAAATGGCCTTAAGGGTTTTCAAGGCTCCAAACCAATTGAAAATTTTTCTGAAAACAATGCCCATCAGTTATATTCTTCACCAAGGTAGAAATGTCGAAATATATTGCAAGTGTTTTGGCTAGGTAGTACACGTTGAGTCATTTGGATAAGTGGTTCAGGTCCTGTCTGGCATCATGGAAAATTAGCAAGTCACATGTAGTGAGTCGAAGCGTTTATAGAAACTGTATCGCATGTGTAATTGGAGACCAAAGTGTGTGATTGAGGTGAGGAAAACTGCAAGGTCTAAAAACAGTGTGGCCAGAGCAAGGTCACGAGACATCGATCGCCGTGTCATGATCCAAGGAGAGATCCTGTTACCTAACCGGGACAAGGATTACACGCCTATAATACCTACTGCAAAACTCGGCTCTCGGTCACGGCCTCAACGGGGACCGCCCTCTTTACCAGTGGAAGACGTCTTACTCAAACGCCCAAAATATACGGAATTAAATTCATCTTTATTTAGGTCTGATTCAATTTTTGAAGTCGATACTAGAATACAAAAATATAACTCAGTACTCACTGCAGTGAGTGACAGAGAGCGCATTTTCTCGTCGACGAAAACTTGAGGTCACGGACAGACGGACAAACAGACAGACGGACGGACGGACATGGCGAGCACAATAGCGCATTTTTTCCATAAATGAGAAAATGCGCTAAAAATACAGGAGCACATTAAACGAATGAAAGAGAGACAGACAAGCAGAAGCTGTGTGAATACTAATAATTTGTATCTCCGCAACCCAGTTTTTAAATGCATCCACATCAGCAAAATACAGGAGCACATTGAAGGAATGAATGAGTTTCAGTTCTACTGTTGGAAACTTGAGGCATTGCAAGCAAGCTTGGCTTTGAAAATCAAAATTAACTTAATTTCAGGTTCATATGAAATCTCTCTAATTAATTAAAATAATTAAATTTAAATTTTTAAATTAATATAATTAATTTAAAGTAATTAAAAAAATATCCGGGTCACAAAAAAGTCCGGGTTTGAAAAGATCACACTTTGATTATCTCCACCATTAGTTAACGAATTTAATAACCAGAAGCTGTGTGATTACAAATAGTTTGTATCTCCGTAACCCAGTTTTTGAATTCACCCACGTCAGCTAGAATACAGGGGCAGATGAAACTAATTAATGAGAAAGGCAGACAACCAGAAGCTGTGTGAATACTAATAGTTTGCAACTCCGTAAGCTAATCACTGACGGCTTTTTAAACTAAACACACCAGTCACAGACGAGAAATCGTCGGCCGCTACGTGCACTTAGCGCGTCTTGATAGTACGGCTGCAAAGGTTGAAATATTTCAAGAAAAACAAGCATCAGATAGGCATTTTGTCTACGG
>NW_025939091.1:0-734 GCF_000764305.2 Hyalella azteca | reverse complement strand
CATGTTTTACATGTGTCATTCGACGTTATTTCAATGAACCTGGAAACGAATACTAATTTGGAGTCCGAGAGGAAGTAATTCTCCGTTGTGAAAAGAATTCCTGCAGTAGATAAGTTGTCAGAGTGCTAGGAAATTTATTTTCATATTGATTGAATTGAAGTTATTTGACACGCGACAACATTTTTTCTCGCTTCGAGTCACTGACATGTGGAACAGCCTCCCTGAAGATATTGTTGACGCTCCGAGTAAGAACGCGTTCAAGAACAGACTAGACAAGGCCATGCATGAGCATATGTTTAATCTTAAAATGCCTCGTATACTACGGAACAACTGAAATCTAGAAGCGATTGTAAATCTACCGTCCGTTGAAAAGATCTGATCAAAAGGCCAGTCTAGTCAAGAAAAGTACAAGATTCGGCGACAGGCCTATCCAGGCCTATTCTTCAATGCCGAAGATACTATACTATCCTACTAACAGATAATTGGTATTTGTTCAACTTTTATTAACTTAACTTGTTATTTCTCAGCCTTTAATGGCTCAGTTCCAATATAATCAACTATTCAACTTTTTCACCGTACAAACTTGAACAGAAACTCTAATTAAATCAGCTTACAGACAAAAATAATTTCTATGATTGTTTAAATATTCGTTTCAAATATTCGGAGCCATACATTCGCATACATTTTCTGGAATTGAAATTGTCAATTATTGTTGCCCCATCAATAATAAAACT
>NW_025939090.1:0-15894 GCF_000764305.2 Hyalella azteca | reverse complement strand
CATTCCTGAACATTCACACATTACACATTATACAGTTCACCATGGAAATTAAATAAAAATATATATAAAAATAAAATATATATATAATAATATGTATATTATAATATTATAAAATATATAAATAAATGATAAAAATAATTTTTTTATATGAAAAAATGGAAATAAAAACTACAAAAAAGCAATTAAAATTATATATTTTCAATGAAAACGTTCCAGACAGCAGCTCCATCATCAGTTGAAAAATATATTTAGCAAAATATGGAATATAATCAACACAACAATCAACAGTGAAAACTGCATCTAGTTACTTAATGTTTTAATATATTTCGTGTATATCTTCATTGTATTGTGAATATTTAAATTAAATTAACATTCTTTAAAATACTTGCATTTTAGTGATTTTTCATAATACTTTTAAAGTGCTGGTCTCCGAAATGTTTTTAATTAATAAAATATCAATTTAACTGCCTTTTTAATATTATTGGTGAACTTTTGATTTAAACAGATCATTGATTAATGATTCAAGTACAGATTCGTTTATATTGAAGATTGGCGGCATTTGTGTCATGGCGACTCAGGTCATTACGCGAATTTAAATCATTCATTCTAAATAACTTACGAGTTTGACAGCATTACGTTGCACGAACATAATCTTTTGTTTGACATAAAGCAGCCACGAAGTTTCTAGATTACGTTTCTTACCTTTTAAAGGTCAAAAATATTAAACTTTGGACAAAAGTATTTTTCAACCCATATATATTCTGATAACCGTCATGTATACAGTATCACTGAGCACTAGATGAATGTTTTGCGCAGGCTTTAATATTCTCTAGCGAGATTAAATCGTTAAACGCAAATAATTTATTAGTTTGACATCATTTCATTGCAAGCATATAAATTCTTCATATATATTAAGCATCCATAATATCTTTGAATTTCCTTTCTTACCCTCCCAAAGTCAATTAATTAAATTTTTTTTCTATACTACTAAAGATTGTACCCTCAACCGTAAACCGTACAGAATAACTGAACACATGATGAGTGCTGGGTGCTCCGCGCAGACTTTGGTATTCTATAAAAAAAATTATTTGAGCTGAAACCTTGCTGAATCTGATGGAATATCATCAAAATATATAATTAAAATAGTGTTGTGTGTAGATGTTCCAGAAGAGCTACGAAATGACTAAAATTAATTTATCATATGTTGCATTAAAATAGTAAAAGAGTCAGTCACTGTTCTATTGAAACCGAATTTTATAATAGAATAGAATAGAATAGAATAGAATAGAATAGAATAGAATAGAATAGAATAGAATAGAATAGAATAGAATAGAATAGAATAAAATAGAATATATATAATAGAATAGAAGTGTCGGCACTGAAGAAATAGGCCCATGGCCTGTTGCTGATTCTTGAACTTTTCGTGACTTGATTCACAAGGGATCCGGCCTTTGGAACCCGATCTTTCCATAGCTGACGATTGATTGAGATAGCTGCTGGACTTATTGCCTGCTCCGTAATTTGCTAGGCATTTTAAGACTGAACATATGCTCCTGCATAGCTTCGTCTAGTCTGTTCTTGAAGGCGTTCATACTCGGAGCGTCAACGATGCTATCAGGTAGGATGTTCCCTGATAGTATGATATTTATGATAGTATGATATTTATGATAGTATGATATTTTCGATCCCTAGCTGTTGAAATTCCGCTAAGTAATTAAGTTCTAATTTAGGTAATGGATATAATTCATTATAAAAAATCAAACAGATTTATATTTTCGAGCTAATTTGATAATACGTAGATTTTTGCCACTGCATCATCAATAAATCTCTTTTTATACATTGAAACTTCTAGAAGAGTTTTCTGTTGAACATGTTTAGTTTATTTTATTTTTATTATATATCTTATTAACTCGATATGGGCCTTGAATGATTTAACTACGTCTATGAACAAGAATATTTTCTTTCTGCACATATTTTATTCCGTCAGAAAACGAACTTGCCATTCATTTTTGAGGAAAACTATATCAACTCATGTCTCCGTTCCGGCATAGCGGCATCAAGTCAAAAACTAAGTAAACATATTACAGAATACATTATTCAGAGACTTGTAGGTGATGCAGGAATAAATATGTTTGTAATTATCTTCGTAATGATTGCAATACATGCCAGAATTTTAATGATGAACGATTAAATATTCACGTTTGCCTCTGTCGGAGGTGTGCACAGTTTAAAACAAAAGAATTTAGTCATTATTCTGGCCAAACTGTTTCATTTACAATAAATTATCTGCAATTTTTAATTGATAAAAAGCTTTTAAATACTAAATAAAACTTATAATTATTCGATACAAATTTCCACTATTAGGTCTTTTCCAAATTCTCGAAAGGCTAAAGGTAACATTTTACACATTAGCCGTTATTTGTCCTTGATGAGGTCTTTCAATTGACATTCTTATAACTTATATAAAAATTATGTAAATAGCGTGCCTAACAGGATATTAACTCTTTGGAATCAACATAATTTAATAATCAAGTAAGCATTATCAAAATAGCGTCCTATGACAGGATAGTGAAACACAGCACACCAGTTCACTATTTATTTAATAAGTGTCACAAAAACAATCCTAAGCTATCATAACAACAAATGATGTATGTAACAAGCACACAACATTCATAATTACATACTGTATGTTAGTATAGGTTGGCAGAATTTCTTCTTTCAAGCAGGTTTCATTGAAGACCAGAGAATTTGTTTTATTCGCAATTTTCTTATTAGTTTTTTCAATATATCGAACAATATTTTTAGTTTGAACTGGCAAATCAAAAATCAGGTTACCGATGGACATATTTATTACGTTAACGACGTTTCGAATGTTTCTATCATTCATTATCAAGTTAAAAGGCGCATTGAGTGATGAAATTAGCGTCGACATAAGTACAAAGTCAAGTAAATAGGATACTACTCAAAAATCAAAATTGTTAGGAATAATTACAAAATCACAAAATAATCTAGAATCAAAGCACCGAAAATTACTCCGAAAACAGTCTCAAGGTTCTGACAAATCCAGTAGTTTGAAGGTTGATGGCTGGGGTCCTATCCTTAATGATGAGGGCCTCAGCTATCATGAGTCGGTTGGCGTCGGGGCATCTCATGACGACGCTGGTGCATTCTTCCAGCACCGTACGAGTGATGGTCTCGTTGTGGGCTTCCATCAGGTGGTTCTTTGGTCCACCAGACTGAAGGTGGCACGTGAGACGTCGGCTTAATGTCGTAGTTGTGAGCCCGATGTAGTCCATATTGGGGAGAAGTCTACAACCTTCTTTCATACAGGAAAATTTGTAAACGACATTGGTTTCTTGTAGCGGTCCGGACTTTTTACATGGGTTGTTTTTCATGATCAAATTCTTGATCTTTTTGTTTCTGTAATAAATCAGTAGTTTAATTTTATTATTAGTTACGTTCACGATGTTGTTGTGAACAGTAGAATGAAGGATCCGTTCATCTGCTTACTAACCGCTGGTCATTTGGTTCTCATAGTAGATGGTTGTGACGTTTATCATTAGTCACTTATGGCACAATGTTCGAGCGCCAAATGTACGATGTTGTGTTTCGTACGTACGCCGTGCTTTTCTATGCACGTTTTAAGCGTATTAATTAGTTATTAACTACCTTAGGCAGGTTCTGGTGCCTTGACTTAAATGAGGATAAATGAGGCACGAGTTAAGTACAGATTAGATACTTATACTTAGTGAGAATATATCGGCGTACAGATTATAGGTATTAACGAGCTTTAGGAGCAGAACGTTAACGCTTGTCGTCTTGGGTTCATACTGAAATACTTCCGGGATTACAGCATCTTATATACATAGGTATCGTCAAGGTAATAAGTTCCTACCGGGTGAAACAAGGAAGGCTAATACGTGGATATGTTTATAAACATGGAGGAACTATCTTCTAACCAGGAAGAAATCGTTTGAATGCGGAATACAAAATGACAGCTGATAAATATCCCCACAGAACGAATGAGGCTCGAAAGATGCCAGCACATTCTGGATCTCACAGAGGATGGCACGCTGCCCAACTTGGTGTTCAGTGACGAGAAAAAATTTGACATTGAACAAAGCGTTAACCCTCACAATGACAGAGTTTGGAGTCGGGATGGATCTGTGGCAACCAGAACAGCAACACGACATCAAAATCCCATGTCCGTGATGGTTTGGGCCGCGGTAACCGCCACTGGGAGGTCCCCACTCGCTTTTGTCCCCTCAGGAGTAAAATTGAACAGTCAACGATAAATTTCTGACATTTTTGGAAGCTGTGTTGTAACCTTGGGCCCGTAAACACTTCAACGGATCACCATGGAGTTTTCAACAAGACTCTGCCCCATCACATGGCTCCAACATGACCCAAAACTGGATTCAGGGTCACATCCCAGCTTTCAATAGCAAAAATGAATGGCCTTCATGAAGCCCTGATTTGAATCCTCTCGACTTTTCTGTGTGGGATATTTTAGGGAGTAGGGTCTGCAGAACACCTCATGATTCTTTGGATAGTTTGAAGTCTAAATTGACACGAGAATGGGACTTGATCCCTCAAGAAATGCTGCGTGTCTCCTGTGAAGCTTTCCCGCGTAGATATTGGAGGCCGTCATTATAAATAAGGGTGGTCTTATTGAATAAATATGTCTGAGAATTGTTCAAATAATTCTTGGCTACTAGCTCATCCAATAAAAAAAACAATGCACCTGTTTGTTTCATTGAGAAATAACAAAAAACATGCGTTACCATAAATATGGCGGACCCTGTGGAATATACTGTAAGTACAATCAATAGTGCAAGCTGTTTCTAGTTACTTAATGTTTTAATATATTGCGTGTATATTTTGATTGTATTGTGAATATTCGAATTGTGTTCACATTTTCATAATACTTGTATTTTTATAATTTTTATTATAATTTTAAAATGCTAGTCTCCGAAATGTTCTTGATTGGGATATTTATAATTTAACTGCCTTTTTAATATTATTGGTGGACTTTCGATTTAAACAGATCATTGATTATTGATTTAAGTACAGATTCGTTTATATTGAAGATTGGCGGCATTTGTGTCATGGCGACTCAGGTCATTACGCGAATTTAAATCATTCATTTAAATAAATTACGAGTTTGACATCATTTCGTTGCAAGAAAATAATTTCTTAATGGACATAAAGCGGCCACGAAGTTTAATCTGATAACCGTCATCTATATAGTATCATTGAGCACAAGATGAATGTTTCGCACAGACTTAGGTTTTCCTTGGCGAGATTAAATTGTTAAACATAAATAAATTATGAGATCGACATGATTACAATTACCCTGCATGATCAGAATTTATTAACATACAATATATTTGCATAAAATCCACCATTTACGCAGCGTACCCTATCATGGACAAAAAGTGAAATTACATATTGCTTATTGCATACAATATATTTAATCATAACTTCCATCTATACAGAATCACTGAACACATGATGCATATCCGCGCAGACTTTTGTATTCTATGAAATAACTTTGTGTGAGCTAAAATATATGCTGAATCTCATGAAATATCATCAAAATATATAACTAAAATAGTGTAGTGTGTAGTTGTTCCCAGCAGAGCTACGAAATTTCTATAATTAATTTATATGATAAATTTACTGCCCACCTCTGGCAACAACTAACATGTTGACACTATAGTAACAGGCTGAGGTTGACAACATTACACCGAAATCTTTCGTACAGTTTTATTCTGTAATTTTTATTATGTATGTATCATGCTGGTTTTTAAATAATATTTAATACCATTAAGTAAAATCTAAAGGCTTTATCTATAAATGCAGCGGTAGCGCTGTAGCGGCAAAACCTCGTATCGCTACGTAAATATGTAGCGGGCGCTACCACTACCGCTACAATTGCTTAAATGTAGCGCCGCTACCGCTACTGAAAATGTAGCGGCCGCTAGTAGCGCCCGTTACATGTAGCGCGCTGCTGCCCACCTCTGTATTTCATGTATATGTTGATTGTATGGTGAATATGCGATTGTATTCACTCTTTTATATAATACTTGTATTTTTATAATTTTTTACGACACTTCTCAATTTAACTTCACTTATTGTTATTTGTTTGTCTGTCTGTCTGTCTGTCTGCTATAAATCTTATAATCGAAATTCGACACACTTCTACCTGACCAATCGATCTGAAATTTCGCACACTTCCGTAAAGTTGGAGACAATGCATGAAATAATTGACAGAATAAATAATTTTATAAATTAACAAATTTTTTTTCATTCTTAAAAAAAATTAAAAATACTTAATTTCGTCTGCTACAAATCTTATAATCCATTTATGACGCAATTTGACCTGTATAATCAATCTGAAATTTTGTACAATTGCATAAAGTCAAAGACAATGCATTATTCAGTTGACAGAATAAATAATTTTGAAAATTTACAAAATTGTGATATCTTAAAAAAATCTGAAAAATATTTTTTTAGTATTTGAAAATAAAATTAGAAATTCTTTGTACATGTGTAACATCCAAGAAACCGGATTCTTCAGAAGTGTTGTCTTTAAAAAGTAATTTTTAAACGCATATTTTTATAATAATTTTAAAGTGCTAGTCTCCGAAATGTTTTTAGTTGAGATATTGCTAATTTAACTGTCTTTTTATATTATTGGTGAACTTGCGATTTAAACAAATCATCGATTATTGATTAAGTACAGATTCCTTTATAATGAAAATTGGCGGGCGTCATTTGTGTCATGGCGAATCGTGTCATTACACGAAGTTAAATCGTTCATCCTAAATAAATTACGAATATTTGACATCTCGTTGCAAAAAATTAATTTCTTAATAGACACCAGGCGCCTACGAGGTCGACAGTTTACGTTTCTTACCCTTTAAGGGTCAAAAATATAATTCAAACAAAATTTGCCTGCAAGTAAATTTTCATCTGATTACTGTCATCTTTACAGAATCACTGAGCGCAAGATGAATGACTTGCCCAGACTTTAGTATTCTTTGGTGAGATCAAATCGTTTGACCAAAAAACATTACGAGTTTGACATTATTTCCTTGCACGACAAGAAATTCTTAATTTACATTAATTACACATTCAGTCTACTGTTTAAATTTCTTACCCTCTCACGGTCAAAATGATATAATAACTATACATCTAAATGCATAATACTACTAATAGAAATGCATGATCGTCATCTATACAGAACCACTGAACACATGACGCAATTTTGCGCAGACTTTGGTATTTTATATAAAAACATTATTCGAGCTAAACCATTTGCTAAATGGATTTCCATCACAATTGGTGTTTACTCAATCAAATTAAGAAATTCTTGTCGAAGCAATATGCTGAGGTTGTTCCCGAGCGTAATGATAGGAATGGTGTTTCTTGTTCTTTTCCTTGCTTTTGCCCCGCATCTGAGACTATGGCTATGGAAATGAAAGATCTATTCTCTAAATACCACCCGAATGTAAATCTACATGTATTACTGGTGAACAATTTTAAAATTAGATCGTTTTTCAAGTACAAAGATCCTAGCCCTGTTCTTATGCGAGCATCCCTAGTTTATCAATATAGTTGTGCGCAGTGCGCATCTGCATACGTCTGTATGACATCGCGCAATTTCTATACTAGGCTTGCAGAGCATAGAGGCAGGAGTTATAGAACAGGGAACATACTTGCGCATCCCCCTCATTCAGCCGTACGTATTCATGCCGAGCAGTGCAAAGTCCCGGTGTTTAATAGTGATTTTAGGATTTAAGCCTCCACAACCGGAGTTTCTGACTTGAGAATTTTGGAATCATTGTATATTTTTAACAGAAGCCCAGTTTTAATGCTGCTTCTAGTTCCTATTCTCTACAAATTGTAAATAAAAGAATTTAGTCTTTATTCTGGCCAAACTGTTTCATTTACAAAAAATTGTCAGTAATCGTTCATTTGTAAAAACGCTTCCAAATACTAAATATAACTTTTAATAAATCGATAAAAAAATTCCATCATTAGGCCTTTTCCCTTTTCTCGAATGGCTAATGGGTAACATTTTACCCATTAGCCATTATTTGTCCTTGATGACGCACTTCGATTGATATTCTCATAACTTGAATGAAAATTATGTAAATAGTGTGCCAAACAGGATAGTAACGCTTTTGAATAAACATTACTTAACTATAAAATAAGCATTATCAAAATAATGTCCTATAACAGGATAGTGAAACACAGCATACAAGTTCACTATTTAATAAGTGTCCTGAAATCAATCCTAAGCCAACATAACAACAAATGATGTATGTAACAAGCACATGTGCATAACATTCATAATTACATTTGTACACATTACATGCACTAGAAATAGTGAGAGGGAAGTACTCTAGCCGAAGCGATCTACACATTGTTGGAACTGAACATTAAGTTCTAATTCAGTTATTAATTAAATTATTATCGAAGCTTGCTGCTAATGCAAAATTTGCTACATTTGCTGTTGTAACAGTTGCTATTTTACTACTGTTGCTGTAGCTGTTGGTCAACAGCCAAGCTAGTAACAATTATTTGGCTGCGATTAACGACATACGATTGGCCTTGACCAACGTTAGTCAACGCCGCTTGGCTGGCTTTAGTCGAGAATACATCTATAATCAATAGTGAGAACTGTTGCTAGTTACTTGATGTTTTATTGTATTTCGTGTATATCTTTATTTTACTGAGAATATTCAAATTGAATTCACATTTTTTTATAAACTAGTATTTTTATAACTTTTTATGATACTTTTAAGATGCTACTCCCCGAAATGTTTTTAATTAAGATATTGCAAATACATACGCCTTTTTTGTTTTATATTCTCTGTGATCATCGATCTTGATCATCGATTAATGATTTAAGTACAGATTCGTTTATATAGAAGATTTGCTGCATTTGTGTCATGGCGACTCAGGTCATTACGCGAATTCAAATCATTCATTCTAAATAAATTACCGAGTTCGACATCATTTCGTTGCAAGATATAATTTCTTTATACTCATAAAGCGGCTACGAAGCGCCCAGTTTATCTCTCACACTCTTTAAGGTTGAAAAATATCAAACTTAAAACGGAAGCCTTTATCAACCTAATACTTATCTGATAACTGTCAGCTATACAGAATCACTGAGCACGAGATGAATGTTTTGTGCAGACTTCGATATCCTTTGGCGAGATTAAATCGTTAAACCTTAATAATTTATGAGTTTGACATCATTTAATTGCAAGAAAAGGAAAATATTCAAATTGTGAATATACAAATTGTGTTCACTCCTTTTATAATACTTGCATTTTTATTTTATGATACTTTTTAAATACTAGTCTATGAAATATTTTTAATTATGTTATTGCTAATGCAACTGCCATTTTTCGTTTTATGTTCCTGGTGAAGTTGCGATTTAAACAGATCATTGATTAATGATTTAAGTACAGATTTGTTTATATTGACGATTGGGGACGACATTTGTGTCATGGCGTCTCAGGGCATCACGCGAATTCAAATCATTCATTATAAATAAATTACGAGTTTGACATCATTTCGTTGCAAGAAAATAATTCTTAGTAGACGTATAGTGGCTACGAAGTTTTCAGATTACGTTTTATACCCTTTGAGGGCCATAAATATTAACAACGGAGGCCATTTCTAAAGAGACAAGATTATATCTGATAATCGTCATCTATACAGTATCATTGAGATTAAGATGAATGTTCTGCACAGACTTAGGTATTCCTTGGCGAGATCAAAACGTTAAACATAAATAAGTTATGAGTTATCAATTCCCTGCATGATAAGAATTGTTTAATATACATTCAAACATTAATTCCTCCATATACGGATCACACCCTTTCAGGGCCAAAAAACTTGAAGTATTCACATATTAACTTTACGCACCACAGTCAGAGGCTCATAATTGTCATCCATACAGAAAAACTGAACACATGATGCATTTTCGCGCAGACTTTCGTATTCTATAAAAAATTTGAGGTGAGCTAAAATATATGCTAAATCTGATGGAATATCATCAAAATATATAACTAAAATAGTATTGTTTGTAGTTGTTTCAGCAGAGCTACGAAATTTCTATAATTAATTTATATAACAAATTAAATATCATATGTATAGGTACTAGGTCAATGTTCTATTGTAACCAAATTCTATAATAATACTTTCCATACATTAAGGCCTCCTCCAGACCATCATTGAACACAATTATTGGAAAATAAATAATGTGCTTTTCCATTATTTGCCTGTCAAGAATAAGTACCATATTAAATCACAACATGTATTCGTAGCAAATATCATTTCAATTGCCGAGCTCCAACCTGAATAGTAAAAGGACACGTCTCAAATTATTATATAAATGTATGATGGTAAGCCAAAGTTTACATCACATCAATAATTTATTCGTCTCGTTATTTCTCGTTATGTCTCGTTAAAATGGCTATAAATTCCGGGACATTTTAAGCTGCCTATTATAACCGGGATGTCTCGTCTCGTCTCGGTATCGTCCCGGAATTCCTACGGAGGGCTGAAAATTGTCCCGGTTTTTATTGCGAACCGGGACAGAGCCTGTTGTCTCGTCTCGTCTTTTTCTGACAAAAACTCAGCAACATGTTAAGACACTGAATATACACACATCAATAATGCAAAGGGCAGAGCAAAGCGTAAAAATAGGATAAACACAAATAATGCAGGAGTCTTCACTCATAAGTCATTTAACGAGATTAAACGATGGTTATCTCCTTCCTTAACCACAAAATTCACAAACCCCCATTAACCGAAGTAGCGAAAATCTTATCTTTATACTTCGATGCAAGAAAGGAAGATTCTTCCATTCAAATCGAAACGTATACGAGGTACTAATATCAACCTAAGTTCAGCGTTACCTCACCCGTCCTATCTGTTAAGGTAATACGTTTAAACAGCTTCAAATTAATGTCTGAATCAAGATAAGAATGAGCTATGGGCGATTTTCATTTGACATTTTTATCAACACATTAATTGTAAATCGAGAAATCCTCATAAAAATCAATAAAGTAAGGCGTTGATTAAAAAAAACACATTTGATGAAATAAATACAAGAATATGATGGTCAAATTCATACTCGATTATTAATCTAATACCAAAGAATACAGCATGAGCTATCACGTTTACTAGACACGACATTCAACAAACGAGAACTGATGTAGGCCACTACATCTCGACATTGAAAATTTTTTTAAAAATACGAAATACAGGTATTTACAACAGCTGAGTGCTATTTCAACGATTTAAAATTTATCACTATCATGCACCACGTGCCAGCAATTCGTAATTGGATACCATTTAATTATTTCCGGCTTGGTGACGAGACGACACTTCTGAACAATATATTTCACTCCATGCCAGCAATTTTTAATTGAATACCACGCAATTTATCAACAGAACTACAATTCTGCAGTCACCGTATGCCAACTAGGCCCCGTAGTATTCAAAATGCACCAACATTTTTCATACATGTTCATGATGTTTTTCAAGGTACCGTCTTTGCAAGGTTGCGATAATGCTGTCAGTGTTGTAAGAGGTTGTCACGCATGCACGCACAGAGGTGCCTCTGGTGGCAGACGTAGAAGAGTAGCCGCAAGGAAGGGGTGGTAGGTGGTTGTTGAGTTGGACGGCAGATAGGTCGCCCCAGCTTCCACGCGGCTATCTCACCGAGAAGAAGAGGGCCGTTGGGAGGAAAGGCAGGCGAAGATTATCCACAGTAGTGCTGTCAAAGAGGCCTGCGAGACAGAAATACTGATAAAACTAAGCAATAATATAGCAAAGAGCATAAGATGAGTTGAAACCAGCGAAACTCCATAAACAAAAAATTGAAGTTGTTGAACTACAAAGGTACAAGTAAATGAAACTTTCTGTCTTAACACATTTTCGTCCTTTACATTTCATGTACACAGAAAAAAAATTATGATGAAATATTGTAAATTTCAATATTGTTTTGATGTCATTTTCTTCTTTATTACCACATGTAAAAATAAAAATTTGTTTCTCATTGCATTTGTCAATCAGTTGAATTATTAGAATCAAACCTGAAAATCAAGCAAAAATTATGAATGAACAGAATGAATTTCAAACTTCAAGAAAGACCATCAATTATTACAATGTACTTACTGCCCTGGACAACAGCTGACAATTCTAACGATGGGTTGCTGCAGCCTCCAGTCCAGCTTCAACGTGGGGCTGCTCCCATCAGGTCATAACATGGCCTTCTGCCTCGCACAGCTCTGAAATGCCATCCAAAATTAACAACTAGAATTTGCTCAACACATATAGCCATCAGTGCTTGGAATTTAGAAACTAGAGGAACATTCAAAAGAAATTCATTAAACTGAAGCACATATATGAATTTTAATAGATTAGTGCCAACAAGTTTCAGCACTGCACAGAGGCCATTTAATAAAATAAGAGGAATAAGTCACGGGACATCAAATAAAAAATGTTACAAATTCTTACTGTAAGTTCTTTCTTAATTATGTCATTGATACTACCAGGGTTTCAAGTGTCATTATGCAAGCCTGCACAGAATTTGCACTTTATTAAAATAAATATTCCTCAAATCGAATTTAGACCCACTACCAAAAACAGAATCCATTTGCCAAAAAACACTTTGTAAAAGCTTTGTCAATATTTAATAGGTTAACAAACCAAGAGAGTCTGCAAATAATATTGAATCACACTTCACAAAGATCATCAATCACCAATGTTATATCATGTCAAAGCTAAACACATTGCACGATTTGAAACCAGCATATTCATATTGGATACTTCGCTAATATTTTTAAATCCACAACACAATCATGATATTTTCAAAACAAATTCTTCCATTACTGCGTTGTTTTACTGAAAAATTGTGTGATCAGATTGCTACATTATGATAGGAAATTATTTAGAATGATTTTTTATTTAAAATTCACGCTTTACCTTAGTACACAGCAATTCTTTTGACTGTGTAGCGAGGATTGGCTGGAATATCTGCAGGAATTCTGCATTGCTGCGTTAAGCTTCCTTGGACGCTTCCCCAACTGGCAGCCAGGAGCTAGAATACTGCAGTTATTCTCATAATAATTGAAAGCAATTACTATTCTCAGCACAGAAATAAATCACAAGTAATAGTAGTTTCAATCTCAGTCCCAATTAATATCTGCAGACTGCAGGCTGAACTTCAAGGAGCTCAGCAAACTAGGCCTAGGTAGCTTTTACACTGCCAGTCGCACTCAGTCATTTCCAGTGAAGGCAATGTGACAGAGGGACTTTTTGTTAAAATAAATTCGATTTACCTGAACACAAATAAAAATATAAACTGGCAGCATCTTATTTTATGTTTAAGCATTTGCTTCTGAATGGCTGAAATTTTCAATATGAAACTAGTTATGGAGTGCATATGACAGTATTGAACAGTATAGCTGCTGAAAAGGCGCGTCTAACGCAGCAAGCAGCATGTCTGTGCGTGCCCTAGTTTCTGTGTAAAGCAAGTCAAAAAAAAAAAAATATAAAATGAACATTTTTTATCAATGTGTACTAAGATTTCTTCAAATTAAATCTGTATTTATAGCTCATTAGTCTCATTAATTGCAAATAGTTTGTACTCGTTTGAAAGCTACAAACAAGAAACGTTCATCAAAGCTACTACCATGGATATGCGCGCAATAGTTTTTGCATAAAGCCGTTTTGAACTTATATGAAATTAACACTTTTTATATATATATAAACATCACAAAAATCACATTTATAGCTTATTATTCACATTAAACTGGACAAGAATAAGTCTAAAGACGCGTGCTGGTACCCTAAGTGCAAATAATGGGCAATGGGAAAGCTTGGGATAAAATATCTATCATTTTTTTCTGGCACATTCTTCTTTTTTTAATAATTTTTACTTATTTGGCTCCCCTGAAAAATTAAAATTTCTAAAACGCGACATCTTAAAAATCTATTTCCTCCTACAGTTTCCAAGCTACATCATTGAGAGATAAACCATTCGATTCGTCAAGAAAAGATCCAGAGAATGATCTTTCATTTTTTTGTAATTTCGTTATAGTTTGAATTATATTCTGAGAATATATTCTTCTGGGGGTGGTGGGTGGAAATCGAAAAATTTACGAAAAATGCTCCCCTAACCACAAAAATTTGAATTTTGAAAAAAGCATAGACCAATTGATAGATATGGTCTTTACGCATCGAATGATATGCGTCTCGATGTTGTAGCATGAAAATTCTAGGAGTTTTTTTTAAGAATTTCACGTTTTCTTTCATTTTTTTCCGAAAAATTTACATTTACACGAACAAAAAAATTTAAGACTTCCGTTTTACATATGTGTACCAAGTTTCAAAGTGATCCGTCCGTGAATAAAAAAGTATGTTTGTGATCCAGACGCTCCCCTATATGATATAAAGCAGCTTCGAAGTGCTCGTCTCTACGTTACTACCCTTTAAGGGTCAAACATCCTAAGCCTTTTAGTAACACGCTTGTGCTAACCGTTTCCTATACAGAATCACTGAGCACAAGATAAATTTTTAGCGCAAACTTTGGTATTCTATAAAAAAATTTAAAGCTAAAACATTTGCTAATTCTGATGGAATATTATCAAAATATATAATTAAAATAGTTATGTGTGCACTTGTTGAAATAAAAGTGTCAGTCACTTTTCTTTTGTAACCAACTTTTACAAAGATATTTTTTCGTCCTATGCTGTTTAAATTCCCCTACACAATCAAGTTCCAATTTGGTATTAGAGATATATATCGAATTCTTGAAAAAATCAAACAGACTTTTATCATTGAGCTTTATTGACACTGTAGATTTTTTTTCGCTGATTCATCTTCAACTTCATCAAAAATCTTTTCTTATTCATTGAAAGTTCTAGAAGAGTTTTCTTTGTAACTTCGGTAATGAATTGTGCCTTTTTCTACAAAGTTTATTTTGTTTTCTATTCTTTATCTTATCAACTTGAAACGAGTTGATTACCTAATGAGTTAACTTGCTCAACTAATAATTTAATTACGTCTATAAACGAGAATATTTTCTTTCTACACATATTTTTCTCCGTCAGAAAACGTAGCCGCCATAGGTTTTTATGGGAAACTATATCATCTCATGTCTCCGTTCCGGCATAGTGGCATTGAGTTCAATTAAGCAAACATATTACAGAATATATTATTCAGAGACTTGTAATGTAAATAATGCAGGAATATATATGATTGTGATCAGTTTCGTAATGATTGAAATACATGCCCGAATTATAATGATGAACGATTAAATATTCGCGTTTGCCTTCAGCCGATGGTGTATACACTGTTTAAAACAGAAGAATTTAGTCTTTATTCTGGCCAAACTGTTTCCTTTACAATAAGTTGTCTGTAATTGTTCAGTTGTGAAAACGCTTTCAAATACTAAATATAACTTATAATAAATCGATACAAAAATTCCACCATTAGGTCTTCTCCCTTTCCTCGAAAGGCTAATGGTAACATTTTACCCATTATCCGTTATTTGTCCTTGATGACGTTTTTCAATTGATATTCATATAACTTAAATTAAAATTATGTAAATAGTGTAACAAACAGGATAGTAACGCTTTTAAATAAACATTATTTAATAATTAAATAACCATTATCAAAATAGTGTACTACAACAGGATCGTGAAACACAGCACGCCAGTTTACTATTTAATAAGTGTCCTAAAATCAATCCTAAACCATTATAACAACAAATGATGTATGTAACAAGCACATGTGCATAACATTCATAATTACATTTGTACACATTACATGCACTAGAAATAGTGAGAGGGAAGT
>NW_025939089.1:0-848 GCF_000764305.2 Hyalella azteca | reverse complement strand
GAGTGTGCAGTCGCTGGCTCCATTCGGGGACACGCGTTTGTGTATTTCTTTTACTATATCGTAGTAATATATGATTTATTAGTAGAAATTAGGCTAAAATATAATAGGCCCTAAATTAATTTATTAATAAATGATAACAATAAAAAATTAAGTTACATTTTAGGATGTTGTTAACTTAATTAATGGAAATTAGGTGAAGTAAAGCAGCTGTCATTAATTTAAACCCGTGTCGTTATAAAATTAATTATCTGAAATAGTTTATAGATAGATTTGAAGTTAATGAAAATGAATGTACAAAACGGTGCTTTGGAAATTATGCGTGTGTTATATTATATAAATTCATTTTTCAAATTAGTGACTTAACAAACAACGTGCAACTTAAACGAGGAAACTCGGGATAATTTGAACTTGAAGTCAAACGCGGAAATTTTCTAGGAATTCTTTTGTATTTTCTATTAAACCAATGATAGTAGTAGCGTCATAGTTATTTTTTATAACACAGCTTGTGTTATTAATTAAAGTGTGTTATAACACAAATTAATTGTGTTATTAATTAAAGAATTCTAGTACTTTATGTTTTATTTAAATTAGTATATAATAAAAACTATGATACAATAATTGTCTATTTGTTCAAAAACTAACATATTTTTCCGCTCTCCTAACAAATACCAAGAGAAAAATCATATAATATCAGCCGAAGCAGCACATTCATAATCGTTTTGGCCGCCATGGAAGCAACATTAAAATTTTGCATTAATTGAATGAGCTTCTCACATTGCCATGAACCTACCTCTTCATGATATATATGTTCGAATATTTCCTATTTATTAATATAAATTCTTACCCAA
>NW_025939088.1:0-532 GCF_000764305.2 Hyalella azteca | reverse complement strand
AAGGAATTATGAGTGGCCCAGTTGCGCGAGTCCGCCGGCGAGTCCGTAGAATTGTCGATTGAGTCAAAATGCATCGGGGCCTCATTACTTATAGGCATTAATTTGAAGCTTGATTAGAAAATTCGACAATAAAACAATATATCTTGACGCGTGCGTTCTGATATGTTTTAATAAGGCAAGGTTGATTGGGATCAAACGTCTACGAATACAAAGTAACAAATCTTGCCTACGTTGGTATATTATACTTCTTATCATCCATCTTTATTTAGCTGATATATTACTGTGGGATTTTCACTCGTTGCCTAACACTTTAGCGGGATATTCTATAGGACATAACTCAGCATACAAATTCACACACCAACTTTTGGGTACTTCATCCGATACATACATAATTCACTAAACTATAGAATGATATTTATTCAATCTCCACGCAGACCGCACTGCTTCGAGTCACTCTTCGGATACGTGAATAGCAAGCACGATGAGCCAAAAAAAAAAAAAAAAATGAAACGCAGATTCAGTAAAGTGGGAG
>NW_025939087.1:0-1446 GCF_000764305.2 Hyalella azteca | reverse complement strand
ATCCTTGACTGAAATCAAGCTCCAGTAACGTTTAGTTTTGTATCCTTGCTACATTGAGTGCCTATTCCGATGCGCGCGGGACTTTGACGGACTCTACTGAAAAGTTAACTTATTGTCACTGCAAACTTATCTCCTCCTAGAGTTTTTAAGCTACAACAATGAGACACATACCATTCGATTAGAAAATTAAAGATCTACAAACGTCATTTTGTCGTTTCTCCAATTTCGTTATAGTTCGGATTTTAGTTTGCAAAAAGTGGGGGAGGGCGGGGGTAAAATCAATAAATTTCGAAAAATTTCGGAAAAAATGCTTCCACACCCACAAAAATGAGAATTTAAAAAACCGCAAAGTGGCGTTTTTAGATATTGTCTTTACGCATCGAATGATATGTGTCTCGATGTTGTAGCTTGAAAATCCTAGGAGGAGAATAGATTTCTAAAGTACCCCCTTTTTGGCCGTTTTCTAAGAATTTCGCGTTTTCTTTAATTTTTTTTTCTAATTCACACGAACAAAAATGTCTCAGAATTTTGTTTTACATATGTGTACCAAGTTTCAGAGTGATCCGTCTGTGAATAGCCGAGATAAATTTTGCCCTAGACGCTCCCCTGAAAAAACTAAGTGAGTCTGTCCCACTGGCAGAAATCGAGCGCAAGCAAAATTTTTGAATAAAATGTCAGAACTAATTAGACGGTTCTTCCAAATATTATCTTCATCCAGAAACATATTATATATTTAGGTTCTTAAATTGCAATTTTTTGGCGTGTAAAATAACGTGTATATTTTACGATTACAAAGATTCTCGGGGTCGGAATGTCAGAATTAATAAGACGGTTCTTCCAAATATTCTCTACATCCAGAAACATATTATATATTTAGGTTCTTAAATTGCAATTTTTTGGCGTGTAAAATAACGTGTATATTTTACGATTACAAAGATTCTCGGGGTCGGAATGTCAGAATTAATAAGACGGTTCTTCCAAATATTCTCTACATCCAGAAACATATTATATATTTAGGTTTTTAAATAGCCATTTTTTAGCTTGTAAAATAACGTGTAAATCTAACAATTACAAAGATTTTTTTTAATACTTCAACTTGATCTGAAGCAAGAATTGTCGCGACACTAACGTGTTGACGTCGCTGTTTTGGGTTGTGGTATCCGAGAGGAGCGGCGGCAGCTCCAAGGCTAGCAGATGGCGCTTGCCGCACCGTCTGTCTGCTACCGGAATGCGCGAGGTGATCCCTGCGACGCCTGAACCGCTGCACCAGCCTACGGTACTGCCGGTACAGCTCACGCTACCGAGAAGGAGAACATTATTTTTAATATCATGACGGAAAAAGTAAGTAGGACGAGTCAAATACATTGCTTTTTAGAGCATTTTCTTATTTATGGAAAAAATGCCCCATTGTGCTCGTCAAGTCTGTCCGTCCGTCCGTCTGTCCGT
>NW_025939086.1:24002-32917 GCF_000764305.2 Hyalella azteca | reverse complement strand
CAGTGGAGTAAGCTGGGCTCCGGAGTGCCTTGTGTGTTGACATGTTCTAAGCGATGTTGACGTGGCAACGCGGCAACACAATGTGGCAACGTTAGATCGTCTCTCAAAACGTGGCAACTGTCAAATTTGTAGTGAGGGAGTATATATTAATTACTAAAATGTTATATTTATAAGTGCAGGTCAAGCGTAAGTGCAGGAAGGTATTGAATAGAATCTCAGTGATTTTAATTTAAATGATTCAAAGATCAATGTTGTTTCAGTAAAACGTCCTTTAGAAATAGAAAGGTAACTATATGCGATCATGTGTGTTTTGTACGTGGATGTTAATAAAAGTTACCGGAATAAAGAAGTATAGATTAAGTGGGTAATACAAAGAGGGAACTGGAGTGAATAGGAACTGGATCACCATGGTAACAGGAATACGGGTAACGCGAGTAACGGAGAGAGGGTAATAGAATGCAGGGTAATAGAGGTAATGGTGACACGGAGTGTCTTGATTGCTTTATCAATATTAAGAGTCCAGATGCGCGCTAAGGTACGCTTCTGGGCCGATAATATTGCGGGTTGCCTGCGCGGGGTCGCTTATATAGGCCGGGTCTGCTGACTCAGCGCAGTGCCGCTCCGGCGCGCGGGGAGGGAGGGTGTGTGTGTGGTGCAAGAGCAGGGCGAGGCATGTGGTGTGATGGTGATGTGGTGACGAGTGTGATGGTTGAGTAATGATGAGTTTATACTTATAAGCACGAATATTTGTTTGTAATTCATTTCCGCGAACATTCGGGCGTTCAAATGATCAGGTGAAAATTGTTATGAATATTGCGTATGTTTAGTGAATAAATATATATTGTCAATATTTTAAGAAATATATCGACCACCTCAACTCATCATCACCACAAACGCCTGATATTTTCCTTTATAAATAATTACTATTACAAATAAAATTTTATAGCACTGATAATGAGAAAATAATGAAGCCATTTAGGGCTCACTCCGATGGCCCCTGAGCTTCAAATATTTCCCCTCTAAATTTAAAATATCCTCTTGCAAAGAAAAAAACTTTAATTTTTATTACGAGTGATCGCATTTAAATTTGTCTCCTCGCGCATTTAATTTTTTAAGCGTTTCAATCTATTTTAATTCATATACGGGAACTTACATTATTGTGCACGACAGACTGCCAAGTCTGTCAAGTCTGTCAAGTCTGTCAAGTCTGTCAAGTCTGTCAAGTCTGCCAAGTCTGCCAAGTCTGTCAAGTCTGTCAAGTCTGTCAAGTCTGTCAAGTCTGTCAAGTCTGTCNCGTTCCTCTTAGTAACGGCCGTTCCTCTTAGTAACGGCCGTTCCTCTTAGTAACGGCCGTTCCTCTTAGTAACGGCCGTTCCTCTTAGTAACGGCCGTTCCTCTTAGTAACGGCCGTTCCTCTTAGTAACGGCCGTTCCTCTTAGTAACGGCCGTTCCTCTTAGTAACGGCCGTTCCTCTTAGTAACGGCCGTTCCTCTTAGTAACGGCCGTTCCTCTTAGTAACGGCCGTTCCTCTTAGTAACGGCCGTTCCTCTTAGTAACGGCCGTTCCTCTTAGTAACGGCCGTTCCTCTTAGTAACGGCCGTTCCTCTTAGTAACGGCCGTTCCTCTTAGTAACGGCCGTTCCTCTTAGTAACGGCCGTTCCTCTTAGTAACGGCCGTTCCTCTTAGTAACGGCCGTTCCTCTTAGTAACGGCCGTTCCTCTTAGTAACGGCCGTTCCTCTTAGTAACGGCCGTTCCTCTTAGTAACGGCCGTTCCTCTTAGTAACGGCCGTTCCTCTTAGTAACGGCCGTTCCTCTTAGTAACGGCCGTTCCTCTTAGTAACGGCCGTTCCTCTTAGTAACGGCCGTTCCTCTTAGTAACGGCCGTTCCTCTTAGTAACGGCCGTTCCTCTTAGTAACGGCCGTTCCTCTTAGTAACGGCCGTTCCTCTTAGTAACGGCCACTCTTCTTAGTAACGGCCACTCCTCTTAGTTGCGTTCAAGGTCCCGAAATTCGCAGCCTGAAATTTTTTAAATATTTTGCCGCAAATACGAATTTTTTTCAAAAAAATCTATTGCGTTTTTTTCTTTTTCTAGTTAAAATCGCAACAGGAAATTTCGAAAAAAAGTCGACCCGACGGCGGCATCTTTACGTGGCGCTAACGAGCTGAAGATAGGCTCCTAATTAGACCTTAATTAGACATTAACGAGAAATTGATGACTGATTAACGGGGGTAAAAACACGCGCCCCTGATGAGCAATCGGCGCGAAAATGGCGACCGGAACTGGGGTAAAAATTTCCATTTTGGGGGAATTTTGTCCTGGGGAAGAGAGGGGGGAGGGGGGGTCTATAGGGAGGGGGTGGGGTTTATAGGGAGGGTGAGGGGTTTATAGGGAGGGGGAGGGGTTTATAGGGAGGGTGAGGGGTTTATAGGGAGGGTGAGGGGTCTATAGGGAGGGGGTGGGGTTTATAGGGAGGGTGAAGGGGTGTTCATGAAGGGGTTAAGTGTTCAATGACAACTTATTTAATTGTTTATGTGTGTGGGGGGTTAATAAGGTTTTCTTCTTAATGGATATTTCGATCCCCGAATTTGGTTACGAATTTTAAAATAAATAAATGATTAATGAGAATATTGCTTAACATGAGTAGAATATAAGAAAACTGACTCAAAATAATAATATATAATGAAAATGTTTCTTATCAACATAATATAAGATAACTGAATCAAAATATTGATAGAATATTTAAAGCTGTTCAATTTATTTGCCCTGATTATTGATTGCAGTGAGGGGGAAAGGTGGATGGGGGGGAAAAGGGAAGAGGGGATGGAGGCAGACTGGGCAGTGGAAATGGTAGAAATGGGGGTTGAAAAGAGGGGATTAATGAAATGGGTGATGTGGGATGAGATGGGTGGGGGGTGAGCAGAACAAGTTTATTTTAAAGAGTTTATTTCAAAAAACAAAAAATAAATAAATATTTTAAATATTTTAAAGAGTTTATTTTAAAACCAAACTGTTATTTTTCATCGCGAATAGCTATGTTATTATAAACTAATTATTTAACTAAATAACTTCAGCACGGAACTCTTTACATTCAACGAATGTTTTGATAATATTTAAAGTAAACTTGAACTTACTATTTTTGACTAAAATTCATCCTCCCACCAACCAAAAAAAAAAAAACATTTACAAATTGAAAAAATATAATTAATATTACTTTTCTTTTGAAATTATTTTCGTATTGACTTTCTATCATTAGTGAAATTTGCTGTATTATGAATGTGTTCTATTACTTTAATATATGTATATTCCTGCTGAATAGTGATTTTATACAAATGTGTTATTTTGACGCTATGCAAATTATTGTTTATAAGTAATATTTTAACATGCAAAATATGGCGTCAAGCTTCAAACACACAAACTTTATTAAAGAACTTATAATATATAATTTCTTTACTGTATAATCGTTAGCATATATATCGTGTTCAGTTGATATATGATTGATTATTCGTTAAGTGATTCGTAGATAATTCGTGTCCGTTCGTGCGTTGACTAGTCGCCTTGACTTGAGGGTTTTTAGGCCTTGACTTGAAGTCGCCTTGACTTGAAGGTTTTTAGGCCTTGACTTGAAGTCGTCTTGACTTGAAGGTTTTTAGGCCTTGACTTGAAGTCGCCTTGACTTGAAGGTTTTTAGGCCTTGACTTGAAGTCGCCTTGACTTGAAGGTTTTTAGGCCTTGACTTGAAGTCGCCTTGACTTGAAGGTTTTTAGGCCTTGACTTGAAGTCGCCTTGACTTGAAGGTTTTTAGGCCTTGACTTGAAGTCGCCTTGACTTGAAGGTTTTTAGGCCTTGACTTGAAGTCGCCTTGACTTGAAGGTTTTTAGGCCTTGACTTGAAGTCGCCTTGACTTGAAGGTTTTTAGGCCTTGACTTGAAGTCGCCTTGACTTGAAGGTTTTTAGGCCTTGACTTGAAGTCGCCTTGACTTGAAGGTTTTTAGGCCTTGACTTGAAGTCGCCTTGACTTGAAGGTTTTTAGGCCTTGACTTGAAGTCGCCTTGACTTGAAGGTTTTTAGGCCTTGACTTGAAGTCGCCTTGACTTGAAGGTTTTTAGGCCTTGACTTGAAGTCGCCTTGACTTGAAGGTTTTTAGGCCTTGACTTGAAGTCGCCTTGACTTGAAGGTTTTTAGGCCTTGACTTGAAGTCGCCTTGACTTGAAGGTTTTTAGGCCTTGACTTGAAGTCGCCTTGACTTGAAGGTTTTTAGGCCTTGACTTGAAGTCGCCTTGACTTGAAGGTTTTTAGGCCTTGACTTGAAGTCGCCTTGACTTGAAGGTTTTTAGGCCTTGACTTGAAGTCGCCTTGACTTGAAGGTTTTTAGGCCTTGACTTGAAGTCGCCTTGACTTGAAGGTTTTTAGGCCTTGACTTGAAGTCGCCTTGACTTGAAGGTTTTTAGGCCTTGACTTGAAGTCGCCTTGACTTGAAGGTTTTTAGGCCTTGACTTGAAGTCGCCTTGACTTGAAGGTTTTTAGGCCTTGACTTGAAGTCGCCTTGACTTGAAGGTTTTTAGGCCTTGACTTGAAGTCGCCTTGACTTGAAGGTTTTTAGGCCTTGACTTGAAGTCGCCTTGACTTGAAGGTTTTTAGGCCTTGACTTGAAGTCGCCTTGACTTGAAGGTTTTTAGGCCTTGACTTGAAGTCGCCTTGACTTGAAGGTTTTTAGGCCTTGACTTGAAGTCGCCTTGACTTGAAGGTTTTTAGGCCTTGACTTGAAGTCGCCTTGACTTGAAGGTTTTTAGGCCTTGACTTGAAGTCGCCTTGACTTGAAGGTTTTTAGGCCTTGACTTGAAGTCGCCTTGACTTGAAGGTNCACTATCCTCTCACTGTATCCTTCATCATATCCCTCACTATCCTCCCACTGTATCCTTCATCATGTCCCTCACTATCCTCCATCATATCCCTCACTATCCTCTCACCATTTTTCACAATTCTACATTTTAACATGTTGTTGAATGTTCGGTTTTCTGAAGACTTTCCATAGACTATATTAACTTTATTGTCATGTTCAGGTATAATAATGAATC
The DNA here is from genome assembly GCF_000764305.2 of Hyalella azteca. Classification (NCBI taxonomy): domain Eukaryota; kingdom Metazoa; phylum Arthropoda; class Malacostraca; order Amphipoda; family Hyalellidae; genus Hyalella; species Hyalella azteca. The sequence continues at coordinate 27,839 of NW_025939086.1, read as the reverse complement.
AAATAATATAATACCTCATATTCTATAACACAAACTAGATTATATGCTCTCTCATTTTTACGTATTATTGAAATAAATATGTTATATATGTAATACGTACGCACGCTTATTTTTTCTCAGGAAGATGCATACTTTAAAATTTAAAAAAGATTGATGAATTTTTTTTACTATTTTTTCATTATTCATTATTCATTTAATGAAAACTATTTTTTATTCATTGAATTCATTGAATATTTTTGCTGTATAATCTTCATGTTCTAATTAATATGTTTGTTTTAAATGCCAGGGTTAATCAAAAGCAACATTTCTGTATAATGGTTATAAATTATATTACAAATATATATTTACCAGGATGATATCATTACAACGGAGATATTATACTAAACTGAGTCAGGGTGACTCACATATGAGCACAAAATGGCGTCACTATTTGGGACAAAGTCTCACTTATGTCTGTGAGTGTACGCTATGAACATGTACAGTATATACACACGCTATTGTCACTAATTAGCAATTAAGGGTAACAATAAAAAACCTAATGATTGTATTAACAAATAATTGAAAAAATTCTAGATTTCAATATTATCTTTCAGAAATTATTTAATTAATATCATATAACTTATTAATAAAATATAAATAGCACTAATTTAATGATCAAGTAATGACTCATAATTGAGGATGATCAAATCACGTGTTAAATAATTAAACTTCATCATTTATCGTTTGATAATTGATCGGTTCATTAATTAATCATCTTAATATTATTTAATGATTATATCATAATTAATAATTGGACGGGTCACAAGTTCGAATATTTCAGTCTGTTTTCATTACAGTCATCAATTAAGACCAAATTGAAGTTAATTGTTAATTAGACTAAATAAAATAGCGTCAGTAATGTGACTTATTATTGTGGGTGACAAATGTTAATCAGGCTTAATTAACTAGTGTCAATTATTGGACCATTATATTGATGCTAATTCAAGTTAATTAGGCAAAATTAAGTTACATCATTAATGTAACCATTATTCTTGACGCTAATTAAGATTAATTACAGGCGACGTTACAGGCGACGTTACAATGGACGTTACAGGCGACGTTACAGGCGACGTTACAGGCGACGTTACAGGTAACGTTACAGGCGAAGTTACAGGCGACGTTACAGGCGACGTTACAGACGACGTTACAGGCGACGTTACAGACGACGTTACAGGCGACGTTACAGACGACGTTACAGGCGACGTTACAGGCGACGTTACAGGCGAAGTTACAGCAACGTGGTCGTGTGGACGGGCGAAATGTATGTATGAAGACATTCATCTATTGTAATAATGTATGTATGAAGACATTCATCTATTGTAATAATGTATGTATGAAGACATTCATCTATTGTGATAATGTATGTATGAAGGCATTCATCTATTATAATAATGTATGTATGAAGGTATTCATCTACTATAATAATGTATGTATGAAGGCATTCATCTATTATGTTCATTTTATTCACCATTAACATTATTCACTCTCATGAGCTTCTTTTCATACAATCAATAATGCATATGCGTATACATAAGAATAGTAAAATGTATGTATTAAATGAATGTTTTGTTTTAACCCAAAGCCGTGCTCATACATCATTGTTATTCACGCGATACATCGTTACATTATTGTGAATATTCACTATTATTCTTATTCACTATCATAGGAAATAGATCATTGGATATAATTCATTTAAATAAAAATTTAATATGACAGCATTTACAAGTTCGATTAAAGGCCAAAAAATTGGTTATATTAACAAATTTTTTTCCAATATGTATAACTATAAAAATCTATAAACCTATTTTTTAACCTACAATCGAACTCGTATATAATTAATATAGGTATATATAAACAATAGATATAATATATACCGGCGTCGGAGTTGTGCTGGGGGAGGTACCCGTGGCTGTGGGGGAGGAGGTGGGGGAGCCCCGTGGGTGGGGAGAACCCACGGGAGGTGGAGGGGCGGGACACCCACGGGGAGGGGGGACCTGCGTCGCTGCGGCTGTCGTCCCCTGGGGTGAGGGGTTGTCGGGGTTATTGAGAGCCCCTTGGGGGTTAAAATTAACCCCTGTCGGCTCAAACCTTTTAGGCTCCTTGCCCTGACCCCCACTTGTCCTGACCCCCACTTGCCCTGACCTCCACTTGCCCTGACCCCCACTTGTCCTGATCCCCACTTCTCCTGACCCCCACTTGCTCTGACCTCCACTTGCTCTGACCCCCACTTGTCCTGACCTCCACTTGCTCTGACCCCCACTTGTCCTGATCCCCACTTCTCCTGACCCCCACTTGCTCTGACCTCCACTTGCTCTGACCCCCACTTGTCCTGACCTCCACTTGCTCTGACCCCCACTTGTCCTGACTNTCAGACTCATGTTGGGCTGTCTCTTATACACATCTAGATGTGTATAAGAGACCCCCTTAACCCCCCTTGACCCCCCTTGCCCCACTCACGGTTGTTGTTCTTGCTGATGTAAGAGACGTTGTCCATGTAGTAGTGGTGGGTGGAGGGGTGGGTGGAGGAGTGGTGGGGGGAGGGCTGGTCCCCCAGTGAGTCATCATCCAGCGGCACACTCATGTGCAGCACCTGCCAACACACCCAACTTATTCACCATTTAATACGCATGGTATATTATACGCATGGTATAATATAACCTGTACCTACAAGGTTTCGTTCTAAATATGTGTAGTGATTCAAAAATCCATAAATCTGAAGGAAACCAAGGATTAAATCACGGTAAAACAATGATTTTGAAATAAATTTCCGACACAATCACTGTTAAGCGTGAAGATGTATAGCAGAATGGGAGGGATGAGCAAGCGGCAGTTCAGAGCGATAACTCCTGCCGCGGTGCTCGGCTACCTGCATGTGGTGACGTTGTAGTTAAGGGGACGTATGTTATTGTATAAATATGAGATTATGTATGTTATTGTAAATATTAGATTCGTAATTTCTCTTTTAGGTTTTTAGTCACCACTGACGTGACCTCACGTAGGAATCCGCTATATCTATTAGTCGTGTTTATTTTCAGTGTTGAGTGCCTTTGTGTTTAAGTTGAGTTTTTATTGACGTTTAGGGCATATTTGTGTTTATATTTATTCATGTATCTTATGTCATACGTGCTATATTTCTGCGTTTATTAGTTTATTTATTTCATTAGTTCTAATTTTGTGTTTTCGTTTTGTGTGTGCAGAAAGGCTCCGAAATAAGGACCTGAATAGATCTTTATTGAAAATAGTTAGTCGGTCCAAAGAAAGCGCACGGTTTTAGTTTTGTTTATTTATTGTTTCTGTATTAATTGACAGGTTGTTTCGATTATTACTTTTTGTTCATTTATTCAGTTTTATTCATCCTTATAAATGACGATAGTTATTACAACACGATCAAAAGTAAATGTCCGGGGCCACTGACGGCTTTATTTATATATTATTTATTTATTGAATTCTGACGTACAGCTGGTGGAGGGCAGCACCCACCTGGGTCTCGTACAGCTGGTGGAGGGTGCCACCCAAGATGTGTATAAGAGACAGGGGAAATGACTGGCGTGTATTCGTAGGGAAATGACGTTCGTGTATTCGTAGAGAAAAGACGTGCGTGTATTCGTAGAGAAATGACGTGCGTGTATTCGTAGGGAAATGACGTGCGTCTATTCGTAGGGAAATGACGTTCGTGTATTCGTAGAGAAAAGACGTGCGTGTATTCGTAGAGAAATGACGTGCGTGTATTCGTAGGGAAATGACGTGCGTGTATTCGTAGGGAAATGACGTGCGTGTATTTATAGGGAAATGACGTGC
>NW_025939086.1:0-23528 GCF_000764305.2 Hyalella azteca | reverse complement strand
GGGCATGAGGCTGTTATGTTGGGGCATGAGGCTGTTATGTTGGGGCATGAGGCTGTTATGTTGGGGCATGAGGCTGCTATGTTGGGGCATGAGGCTGTTATGTTGGGGCATGAGGCTGTTATGTTGGGTCCCAACCTGGCCCAGTGGGCCCTAACCTGGCCCAGTGGGCCCTAACCGGGCCCTGTGGGTCCTAACCGGGCCCAGTGGGTCCCAACCTGGCCCAGTGGGTATTAACCTGGCCCAGTGGGGACCTAACCTGGCCCAGTGGGGACCTAACCTGGCCCAGTGGGTATTAACGTGGCCCAGTGGGGCCCTAACCTGGCCCAGTGGGTATTAACCTGGCCCAGTGGAGACCTAACCTGGCCCAGTGGGTCCTAACCGGGCCCAGTGGGTCCTAACCTGGCCCAGTGGGGCCCTAACCTGGCCCAGTGGGCCCTAACCTGGCCCAGTGGGCCCAAACCGGGCCCTGTGGGTCTTAACCGGGCCCAGTGGGTCCCAACCTGGCCCAGTGGGTATTAACCTGGCCCAGTGGGGCCCTAACCTGGCCCAGTGGGGACCTAACCTGGCCCAGTGGGGACCTAACCTGGCCCAGTGGGGCCCTAACCTGGCCCAGTGGGTATTAACGTGGCCCAGTGGGGCCCTAACCTGGCCCAGTGGGTATTAACCTGGCCCAGTGGGGACCTAACCTGGCCCAGTGGGGCCCTAACCTGGCCCAGTGGGTATTAATGTGGCCCAGTGGGGCCCTAACCTGGCCCAGTTGGGCCCTAACCTGGCCCAGCGGGGTCCTAACCTGGCCCAGTGGGGCCCTAACCTGGCCCAGTGGGGCCCTAACCTGGCGCAGTGGGGTCCTAACCTGCCCCAGTGGGCCCTAACCTGGCCCAGTGGGGTCCTAACCTGGCCCAGTGGGCCCTAACCTGGCCCAGTGGGCCCTAACCTGGCCCAGTGGGGCCCTCACCTAGCCCAGTGGACACAGATGTACAGGATGGCCCCGAGGCCCAGCACGAGGATGAGGAGGGCCAGGGCCACGAGGCCCAGCTGCAGGCCCGGGACCGCCGCCATGATGGATTCCGGGCCCCCGCCCGACAACACGGGCCCGCCGAACACCGCGTCCCGTGACCCGGGGGACACCCGTGACTGCGGGGGTGAGGGGGTGAGGTCAGGGGGGGAGGGTTTAAAAGCAAATTCACCATCACCAATAATTAATAATTAATATGAATAACTCATAAATAATATAATAATAAAAAATTAAATACATAAAAATATATTATCATGAAATATAAATAATTGCACTATTACTGATAATAATAATATGAATATATATTAATTTATCATCATTAGCAGCATGATCGCCCCCCCCCACCTTGATGACGTCCCCCCCACTGGGGGGCGGGAGGCTGGCGCCCCCCACTGCCTGCAGGAGAGCGTGGCGCAGCGCCCCCGGGCTATCTGATGCTTGCGACATCACCCTGCATCATTACCATCACCATCATCGTTATCATCATCATTATCATCATAATTATCATCACTATTACTATATTCATCATCATCGTCATCATCATCATCATCATATAGAGTTTCAACAGTTTTTCAAGTTTTCTAAAAACTTCCTTTTCAATTACACTTAGGCGTCGAATAATGATTCTGGATAAAAAAGACACGTAGATCAGATTTTATCTATACAAATTGAGGAAATTTGACATCTCTTGGTATTTTACATTGATGAACGGATTATTTTGTCTAATAGCTATTGCCTCAGCAATTCTAAGGTCTAATACTTCAGAAAAAGAATAAGTTACAGAGAAACAATCGGATATGTTGTTGGGAACAGGGCTGTTATGGTCTTCAACGAAGTGCTTGTGGATACTGCTGCTACTATAACGGTGCTGTTTACTTCTTCGTTCCAAAGTACAAGTGGTGTATCCGAGATATGAGGCATTACAGCCATCAATGGGGCACACGAAACGATACACAACACGAGCCCTTGTGGAACTGGTTTCCGGGGTCTTGTAGAAAATGCAGATGAAAGTTTAATAGGTCTGTAGAATCCAGTTACCGAGACTGATTTGTGATCATCTGTGTAAGTAATTTCTGGTCTTGCTTGAAAGTCGAAAGGTTCGTAAATTCTACAATATAATTTATTTCTGATTTATTCATGTCGTCGCTATTAGTAGCGACGAGGGTCTTATTGACGATTCGTTCCACTATGGCTTGGGGATAATTACAGTTAGCAAAAACTTGTTTAATTCTCTGAATTTCCGAATGAAACGATTGCCAGTCGGATGAATATTTCCATGCCCTATTGACAAGGGTTTTCACGGCAGACTTTTTATAGTTTAGAGGTGAACAGGATTGGAAACTGGAGTAGATACCCTTGTCAGTAGGTTTGATGTAGACTGCTGTGGATATGTTTCTATTGTCTTGAATACTGAAATTGATATCCAAGAAATGAAATTGATTGTTGGAGGACGGTGCTTTTTGGGTAAATTTCAGAACAGAGTTGCGGTGCAGGCGTATTTTGAACCAATTCAAATGAGACTTGTTTTCAAAGATGGCTATTATATCATCAACATAACGTCTGTAAAATAGCGGGTTGGAGGCTATATTTTCATTCAGTAATTTAGTTTCCAAATTGGACATATAAAAGTCTGCAAAGGTTGGGCCGAGTGGGGATCCCATGCTTACTCCATCAAGTTGCGTGTAGGTTTGACTATTGAATTCAAACAGAGTTTTGGTCGTGCAGATGTGCAGCAATTCACGCAAGGTAGCAGCCGGTAGATCCGGACATGGCAGTTCAGGATGGTGGTAACATCGTTCCATGATAATATCGATAGTTGGTCCAACGGGAACATTCGTGAACAGGCTCTCCACATCCAGGGAAACCAACTGATTACCCGAGGGTAGGACTAGAGAGTCAGTTTCTAGAAATAGTTGATCAGCATTTTTTAGGATGAATGAATCATTGATGAAAGGCCGAATGAGCTTATTTATTATCTGAGATATTTCATGCGTGACTGTGCCGGACATGCTTATTATTGGACGTAATGGTGGATCTTCTACATTTTTATGAATTTTTGGCAACCCGTAGAGATGTCCGTTGCTGAAATCACCAGTCCGCTTGATTTTCCAGTACCACGATGCGTGATTTTGCTTCAGGTTATTGGCAATGTTGTTAATCTCATCTTTAACTTTTTGCGTTTGGTTAGTATAACATGAACGAAATTTAGTAGGGTCGCTCAAAAGCTCAGATAATTTTTGCATATAGACTGCTCTGTCTAATATTACTACACCTCTACCCTTATCGGGCCTCTGGATGGTAATTTGGTAGTTGGTCTTGAGATCTTATGTTTTTTTCTCATCATCAGATATAGTGGGTCTTTGGTTTTATCCGGATTGCGGCGTATGCCAAAATATTTCAATTTTGTTTTTAGGTGATAAACATTGTTTATGGTGATTTTATTTTGTTGCTTGGATTCCAGAATTCGCATAAAAAGTTTTTCCATTAATATCTGGCGAGTGATGGTATTACTTTTCTTCCTTAAGCAAAAGTTGAGTCCACTATTAAGTAAAGTTTCTTCGCTCGTGCTCAATGCATACCTGGAAATATTAAGTATGGAGCTTTGGCTGGCAGTGAGGAAAACTTCATTGCCATACAACTAGCGTAATTTGCGGTTGTGATAGAACAAAATGTCTGACTCATGTTGGGCTAAGATCCTTTGCAACAACTTGACGCAGGAATAGAAATACAGCGCAGATACCCTCTGCTTCAGAACCAGAGTATGACGCACGCTGCCCTTAGACGCCATGTGAAGTTCTGAGATCTTCTTATCTTATATGTATTTTTATCTGAATTTCTATTCTTTCCAAATTATCATCTTATTCACTCTGATGATGGCTAAAGTATAGATAGCCGAAACGTTAGAATAAATGGATTTTTATCTCAGAACTGCGATCGTTTTTTTTTTCATCCAGAATCATTATTCGACGCCTAAGTGTAATTGAAAAGGGAGTTTTTGGAAAACTTGAAAAACTGTTGAAACTTTATATAAAAATAAAGTCTTATTTTTATATATTATTATTAATTATTTATGATTTATTATTTCTGATTCTATGACTGCAAAGCATCTGATATCTAATACAAAACGTTCAAAGGTTTAAGCAATTCATACTTCAGTGTGACGTAAATCAAAGCAGAGCAAATTTTTTGCACTAAACATATCTAATATATAAAGTTCTGTGTGCAGACGAAGCTAATGTGCAAAACAGAGCAATGCGGATTTTGTAACTGCGGCAGCAACAGAACGTCTTCTCTTAAGTCCATTCAAAAACATATTGCTTATTTAATTTAACAACAATCGAGGAACCTTCATCCGTCCTCTAGTTCGAGCAAGACGAGACGAACGTAAAGAAACTCCATTCTGCCCAAAAAGATGAACAAATAACACGGATAAATAAACATTGAAATGAATAAGACCTCAAAATAACAGTATTACAATAATGCATGTAAACACAAATGACACCTTACCAAACTGCCCTCTATATAGTACCTAATAATAGCGCACTGCAGCCTACAGCTCAGTGAGCCTCGCAGGGACACATAAGGCGGAGTGCTCAGACTTGACTGAACAGGCCTAACGAAACATTAAATGCCTCGCTGTAGTATGGATATAATCTTGAACGTTTAAACGTTGAATTTACGCTTATTAAACGTTTTTTAACGCTAGTTATCTGAAGGGAAGATTTCTTTGTGAATAGTTGTTGCTTCCTTTAGATAAAATAGTGAACCGCTATTTGCGAACCTTTTTTATTAGAGCCTTTAAAAATGTTGCGAGCGATCTCAATGACATGAGGGCTCTGTATCACTAATATATCAGAAAATTTTCGACTTCAACTTTGATTAATTAGATAATAATTGCCCAAGCATTGATTGATTTACCTCAGTTATGCCGATACTTTAACTGCGGGCGCCCCACCAAACCATCCTGAATATTTCGAAATTAGAGAACTGCCGTTAAATCACCAAACTCGAAAGTAATTTGAGTAATTATTTCATTAAGCGCTAACATTCTACCTAATGTAAGATGGAAAATTGTTAACTGTCATTTCTGCATTCAAATAATTTCTTCCTGGTTAGAAAATAGTTCCTCCATCCCGGTGATGATAAACATATCCTTGTATTAGCCTTCCTCGTTTTACCCGGTAGAGACGCATGACCTTGATGACGTACGAACCTCAGACGAACGCGTTAACGTTCTACTTATTTAGCACTCCAAACCTATAAACTGTAAGCCGATATATTCTCAATAAGTATAAGTATCTTATCTGTACTTAACTCGTGCCTCATTTATCCTCATTTGTTCACGGTACCCGAACCTACCTCAGGTAGTTAATAATTAAATCAGATACGCCTAAAAGTGCATAGAATAGCACGACGTACACTAAATGGCTGTTGTCCAATTACGAAATCGAAGGAAATCGTTTACTGCCATAATGTGGACACCAAAAATCAGTTCACAACTTGCGACTATATATGGTCATCGCATAATTTGGAGATCGACCATATTGATTGCCAAAATAAATTATGAAAGTTACATTCTTTTACTTTTATCTTTTCATTAAGATTTCAGTGATTTAGCCTTTATTAAAGTTTTCAGTGTACGTGTATGATTGGAAGCTCTACCGTCATATTTTATTGATCTTATCTGGAACGATCTTGATAGATTGCGAGATTATTTTTGAGGCAGCGTCAAATTCAAATGTTAAATTTAAATCACTATGCGTACTTAATATCACGACGCACGACAGTAAAGTTTTTAATTTGTTCGAGCAAGAGGTGAGCTGCCTCAGAAGTCTACCAGCGCTGTTCAAGGTTGGTCTCTTTTCTTAAACCTGTTCGTGAAACTTAAAATAATTCGCTTAAAACATTCGTTATTTATACAACATTAGATGAAAAAGTGTGGAGTTGTTATCTGAAGTTGTTCATGTTTCCAGCTGCAAGATTCCTTCGTCTTTCCCGCATAAAAACAAGCAAAAGCTGTACATAGATTTGTAGGCTCTCGACTATACCTGCTTTTCCTGGAGCTTTTCTATCGTTCATTTGTACAGCGTCACGAAATTTATAATCATAAATTCCGACTGTTCCGCTCTTGGAATTTAATTCAGTTCCTAACAGGTAAAAATCTAGGCTTCCGATTACTTTTCTCCGCGTATTTCAGGGGAAATTGTTTTCGCCGAGCCTTGAACGAATTTTCGCCTTATATGTAGTGCTGCGTACGTTGGCTTATATGTTGTGTTGCGTACAAATTAAGAAGTTCACGTCTATGCGATTTACCGAAGTTGTTCTAGGGGCTGAGGTAGAATAAATCGTTATAGCCCATTTTTACCACGTTTTTCTTAGCTCGCTTTCGTGTCTGTGATGATCAAATCTTGCAATCGATATTTCACCAACTTTCCCATTAGCTAGCGCTCTGAAACTTTTAGGGAAGCTCAGCTCCCGATAACAATACAATAATCAATAATTTGTTGCACGTTTCCAGGCGTATAAACTCTAAAGGAACTCACAAGCAGGGGTTGGNGTGAGTTGTGTGGGTCGCGCCCAACGTGTCGTACAAAGGCGACACTTTGTGTGAGTTGTGTGGGTCGCGCCCAACGTGTCGTACAAAGGCGACACTTTGTGTGAGTTGTGTGGGTCGCGCCCAACGTGTCGTACAAAGGCGACACTTTGTGTGAGTTGTGTGGGTCGCGCCCAACGTGTCGTACAAAGGCGACACTTTGTGTGAGTTGTGTGGGTCGCGCCCAACGTGTCGTACAAAGGCGACATTTTGTGGGTCGCGCCCAACGTGTCGTACAAAGGCGACACTTTGTGTGAGTTGAGTGGGTCAAATTTAGCGGTGTTGTTCACTAGGAATGGAATTTTTGCGAGAGTTTATTTTCGATGCTGTTGTATGCGAAACAGAAACACATTGCAAGTATATTAAAGGTAGTAATTAACTTAAATATTGTTGCTCTGTTCATTATTAAGCCGACTTATGATTTTATCATTCAACCATTCCAAAGCCGAGTTTCAAAACTTAGTTGAGGCATCCAAATTTTATTTCATTGTTGCAATGTTGTTTCCATGGTCAACGTAAATTCTGATCGGAGCTTGCCAAGCCTCAAGGCTGTTCAACATTTTTGATTACATTTCCATTAAGTATTTAACTTTTAATTTACCTCCGCCCTGTCAAGGCCTTATCCACCATTTTCAATTTTAAGCGTTCTTGACAGTAGAATTCGCACATTAAACTACAGAATGCAAGCCAAGAACTACTACTACTATACCGAATAGGTTTTTTATCTTATTGAAAGGCAAAATCCTGGATCTGATCCTTGATAATAATATGCAAAAAATGTTCACGCCCGCTTATCTCATTGGATTGAAATCAATTGGAGGCGCTTGTCGTACCAAGTGCCTCGTACAGCCGCAGTGCACGGCAGCGACGTACGATAAGCCCTCGTCTACGTGCAACCTCACGTACGTCAGTCAGTGCGAGACAAAAGTACAGAACACAACCGGCGTTATTGGTCTCTTCAAGTACGGTGGGTAAACTTTTAAATAAGAATCATTATACTGATTGTAATTGAAAGATTAATAATAATGATTTGAGGCTGAATAATTTAATGGAAATCCGTATTAATTTGAAATTAAACGATGACTGGTTATTATAAAGGCTGATTAAGTTACATAAGGCTGAATATAAATACATCAGATATAACCATGTCATTGAATGTTCATGGAATTAATATTGGCGAATAAAGTTTTAACTCCAGTCCAAAAAAGCTTCATAATATTTGCATGCAAACGCCTTCATCTAAGCCCAAACTACGCTTTGCGAGATCATTTAAATCACGATGTTGACCTTAGACTAAACGCTGAAAAAGTAATTTATTGATAAAAGTTTTCAGCTAAAGGCCCTATTCATCGTCTTAATTTGGTAAAGCTGGAAATTTTTTTTTATATTAAAACTAAAACACATCACAGACACGGTCGTCAGAGACGTGTTCATCACCACGGATCTCACGAACGACGGGTCTCTGGCGAACCAGCGGAGTCTCTGCAGGGCAGAAGGCGGCGAGCCTCTCGTCATCAAGACCAAGCAAGTCAGAGACAAGGCAGTGCAACTCGTCAAGGGTGAGATTTGCGTGTTGCGTAAAATTCTGGATAAGTACGAATAAAAATTTTGGGAAATGATTTAATTTTGGAAATAATTAGCATTGAATAACTGACTTGATTTTAAATTATTACCTGAATCAACATTTTCAGTTTTCTTATTTAACTCATGATTCAGTAATATCAAACTTTGAAGGCACGTCATCACCCATGAAAACTTACATAAGAAAATCAAATCGATTATATAAATAATTGCGAAGCATTTCTGATGGCGTTGTGGTCAGAACACTGTAAGACAAAAATAAATTGGAATAAATTGGACTCATCTGCAATTTCAATTATCTCATGCACTTATAGTGAGAGGCCTAATTATTTTTGTCTGCCGCCAATGAAATTAATAACATAGGCATCACTTCTGCGACCGAGTTCGAAAAATAATATTAAACTTTAAATCAATTGGAGCCAGTCGCATAAAGTTGAAATGAAATATCTTGATTTCCCTGCTGTGGCAATAAAATAGTGTATGAATTTTAAAGTAGTTTTAATTTTTTTATTGCATTTTTTGCATCTTCAACGAGTAGATCCTTATGAATTGCTCTACTTTCAACAGTCAAGGGCCTGCAGTATTATTATGGCGAAAAGTCCGCCTGGCTGAGCGCCTTTAGGAGCAACTACCAACAATTCTTCTGGCCTGACGGCACCGACATCCGCAACTGCGCCTTAAATGCAGCTGATGTACAGGACTCTTATGGCGGCAAAGATGGACCAGCAATAATGCTGTGGGAAAATAACGTCGTCCAGCGTTCAGCAGTTCAAAGAGCAGTGAATTACCCAGTGCTGTGCTATAAATATTAGGTTTCATGTCTCTGATTCGCAGTAAGTTAAATTCTCACTAAAGATGACCTCTACGGTGCATGGCATTAATTTGGCGGTCACCTTTCTTTTCCAGTAACCCATAACGTTCGCAGGATGATTAACATTTACGTTTATCCACATTTATTAACCATTCCGCAAACGGTTTCCGAAAACAAAATAAAAGAACAAATGTACAACAAGAATAAAGAACTAGTGATTCAACTTTACAATAATTCAAAATAAGAATTCAAATTTCCAATAAGTAGATCCTTGCCAAACAGTTCGGGCACCATGCCGTCGCACCAGTCGCAAGCCATGAATAACACAAAACGATCTTTTCAACCGACATTGCTTACTTCTTTAAAGTAATTTTCAGTAAACGGTACTGAATAAAGAATAAATAAACTAATCAAAGCAAAAATAATGCACGGATCACAAACGATGAGATTTGCACGATCACTGCTGAGAAGATTTTATAAGATTTTAAAAAATATGGCTTTGCAAGTTGCCTAGAAATTTAATTTCTAGAATTTTTAGGCAGCTTACAAAGCCTAGCTTACCGTCATTTATACGGCTTTTAATCTTTTCAATTTCTCATCAGTTCTCAACAGTTTTCCAATCAATTTTCTCATCAGTTTCCCAACCCCGTGACACCCATGTGTAAAAGGACTTGGCCAAAAATAAGGACCTAATCATTTGGAAGCCAGATAAGGGCAAGGGTGTTGTATTAGTTGACCGTAATCGTTACTACAATAGCCTTTCTACTCTCGTTACAGACCCTTCCGAAATTATCGAAATTACAGATCCAATTGCTAAAACTATTTTGAAGATTGAGGACAAAATTATTATTTCCTAAAAAAACTTAAAGATTTTGCTGCACTTTCATCTGAAAATTACTTCAAACATTATGCATCTGGCTCTTCCCCTGTTTTTTTTTTTGTATGGCTTACCCAAAATTCATTAACCAGATTTCGCCTTGAAATTTCAATTCCGCCCAATCTTTGCTGCTTACAATACCCCGATCTTCAAACTTGCTAAATTTTTAGTTCCGGTTTTGAACTGTCTAACCACCAAACAGAATACGGTAGACAATACTTACATGTTCGTGGATCGCTTAAAAAATTTCACTAATGTTCATGACATGACCATGGCTTCTTTTGATGTAGAAAATTTGGTTGCCAATATACCCCTCCATAAAACTATCGATATCTGTCTAAGTTTTTTGTTTAAAGTGTCAATGACTGTGTCATGGGTTTGAACCGCAACTGTTTTAAATCTTTTTTTTTTAATTATCCGCTTTAAACTCAATTTTTGTATTTTCTGGCAAATTTTATAGACAAATTGATGGTTTGGGCCTGGGTCTTCCTCTCGGCCCTACTTTTGCAAACATTTGTATGTGTTTTCACGAGGCTACATGGCTGGCAAATTGTCCTCTTGCTTTTAAGCCACTATTCTATAACCGGTATGCCGATGACACTTTTTTAATTTTCAAGCATCCCTCACATGTAGGCCTCTTCTTTGATTATCTTAATCTCCAGCACAAGTCCATCAAGTTTACCATGGAGCTAGAATCAAACAATAGTCTATCTTTTCTTGATTGCAATGTCACAAAATCAAATGGCCGTTTTCAGACCTCTGTTTACCGAAAATCAACGTTTACCGGTTTATGCACCAGCTTCTTTAGCTTTTGTTCATTTCGTTTAAAATTAAATGTATTCGATCGTTAATAAAAAGAGGCTTTCGTATCTACTCAACTTTCCATACTATGAACTCTGACTTTGAATTTTTACGCAGTACGTTTTCATTTAATGGGTTTCCGTCGCAATTGGTATATTCTCAAATTAAGAAATTTTTGTCTCAGCAATATTCTGAGGTTGTTACCGAACGTGATCATAGGAATGCTGTTTATTGTTTTTTCCTTACTTTGGTCCAGCTTCTGAGTTTATGGCTAAAGAGTTGAAAGGTTTGTTCTCTAAATACCTCCCAAATTTAAATCTTCATGTATTGCTGGTGAATAATTTTAAAATCAGTTCGTTTTTCAAGTATAAAGACACCCTCCCTGTTCCTATGCGATCGTCCCTAGTTTATCAATATAGTTGTGCGCTATGCGCATCTGCGTATGTCGGTATGACATCTCGCAACTTTTGTACTAGGCTGGCGGAGCATAAAGGAAGGAGTTTTAGAACAGGAAACCTGCTTGCGCATCCCCCTCATTCAGCAGTACGCGTGCATGCCGAGCAGTGCAACGTGCCAGTGTCCGATAGTGATTTTCAAATTTTAGCCTCCACGACCGTTGTTTCCGACCTGCGAATTTTAGAGTCCCTTTGCGTTTTTAATCAAAAGCCTATTTTGAATGCCGCTAACAGTTCATATCCCCTCGGAATTGTAAATAGATAGGTTTGTGCCCGTGTTTGCTTCATTCTTGTTTGTTTCTAATTTGACGATTTATGCTTCAATGTTAATTTATTGCTAATTGTTTGTACCTGTGTTTTGGGTTTTGAACTGATGATGGAGCTGGCCTCCGAAACGTTTTCTTTTTCAAGAAATGGTGAATTTTCTGGCTATTTTCTTTGCTTTTAAATTTTTGAAACCTTGATGAGTCTGATGCACGAATAATTTCAATGATGAATAATTGCCGCAAAGTGAACCGGTGAGTATTTATTGAAGAGTCAAAATTAAATGAACAATGCGATCATAGTTTTTTACAATGTTGCTTACTTTCGAACATCAAACTGAAAAATTTTCTTACGTTTTAAATGCAGGGAATAAATATATGAACAACCTGTACATGTTATTATTGATGAGTCAGCAGAGCGTTAGTGAAAAGAAGCAAGTGTAATGGAGGTACTAGCCTCTGTGTAGTACTTCACAGAGCCTCTGAATTATGAGAAATTATTGTGCTTAAAATGGTTAAATTTATTATTAATAATCAATTTGTAGCCCATTCGTGTAATTAGGATACAACATTACATACATACTAGTGAGTTACCGATCTTGATGATTTCTGTAATTTTGGAATCCTGTTCTCCCAAATAAAGTTATTTCTGTGATCCTTAATGATAAAGCTTATGCATTCTAGTTAAATAAAAATATTTTAAACCCAAATCCTACAAACTCATAATCTGCACTCGTTTCAAAATATTAAAAAAACTATTCGGCATTAATTAACTATATTTGAATTTCCAGGTTTCAAACCCCCACACACAAACACAAACTCTTTCAAAAATACATAAGATAATTTACTTGAACTGTTTCTTAACATTACTTCTGATTAATGCAGCAAGTAAGCAATAATATAATTGAGTCATGTAGACTCATCTAAATGATTTATCATGTTTCATTGTGCGCTTTAACATTTGTCTCTGTTTATGAGGAAATTATGAGAAAATCAGTCTAACTGTTCACTCGATCTCACTCACACTCGATCGCAATAATTAACTCCACGGAGTTTCGCTCGAGAATTAAACTTACTCCAAATTCGAGATATAGAACAAATATTTCGTTATTAAACCACTAACGAAAACAGAAAGTTGTACACAATTTATGAGCCACTATTCTTTGTTTTCATCATTTTTTATCTGAATTAGACTAAAACTACTCTTAATATTTAGCGGAATATATTTCAGCTCAACATTCGACAAGTCAGCTTTACGGGTATAACTTACGTTCAACGAAAGAAGATAAAATACACGGAAGAATCCCAATTAACGTTAATGTATGAAATCAACTATTGCGTGGTGTACTTAAATAATTAGTAATTACATAAAATAATTAATTTCAAGTTTTACTATGCACAGTGTGGCCGGAAAGTTTTTTGCTATGTCGTAACAATTAATTAGGTGGAAATTTGCATTGTAAACCGCAACAATCAACCTCAGATATTCTGACAGCCTCAGACCGTCATAGATACCTCGTCCAATTGATATGAATTCCTAGCTTTATTTAGTGCAGAATAGGATGCTGTTACGAGCATGTGATTGATGATTACTGCTGGGAGCAAACACTGGGTAGTTCAAGTAGCCTCTAGAGTTTGATCTCAAATAAATATATAATTTATCCACATCACTGAGTGGTCTATGTAACCAAGCGATTTTGGTGAAAAAGTTTGAAGTTTTACGGTTATGATCATTCAAGTTGGTTAGAAAGGTTGGTACCTTATTTATTAGCGATCTAGAATATATAGTGCATGATATCAATTTTGGGATAAACAATATTTAGGTTTATAGCAAATACTGTGTATCGCATGCAGCCCTTTGAGTCGAATAGGATGACGGTATCTGAACAGGATTCAGATAGTTATTCAAGATATTTGAATAGGAAGAAGATTGTAGAGCTAACACTGGAACATAAATGGCTGTAGTTTTAGATGTAATCTAATCTGTTTGTATGAACCCTTTATGGATTAGGTTGCTGAAAAAGAAACAAATAGTAGAACTATTAAAAGTTCATGATCTAACTTAATACTTAGAACAAAGCACCGGATAAACAATCGTTCTTTGAACTGCTGAACGCTGGATCACGTTTTTTCCCACGAGAAATGTTGCTGGTCCATCTTCGAGGTAGTAGTCCTGGGGCCGTATTATCAAAAGTTCGTAAGAACGCAAAATCGACTTACGAGTGGCGTAAGTGCTGACTTGATGACGTAACTCTGGAGGTGGTATTATCAAAACATTTGCGCGGGAACCTACGTAACGTAACTGTATGCCTGTTCGGAGATGTCGTAAGTGGAGTTCCGCACAAGTTTAGAGTGTCTGCTGAAGCGATAGGAAACTATTGATTTACTAGCAAGTAGCAACACCGTGATTTGTGATAGAATTTTGTAAATAATCAGACAGCGCGGATTATACACACATAGAATGATGGCTCTACTTGTGATGGCTCCACTACTTGATCGTGAAACATTTGCACAATCAAAATATGTGATCGTGCTAAGCAGTGCTATTGGAAAAAAATTCAATTCATTTTTTCAAAATTTTTTTCATTAATTTTAAAAAATTCAATTAATTCATTCCTTCTAGTCGGCACTACTTTATATCTTTGCCAACCATAATTTTTAGCTCCGTACACAGATTTCTTCAACTCACGCTGTTTATTAAAAAGAGTTCACAACTATTTTAGAACGGCTTTTTCTGGGCCAATAATGTAAACAAATCCAAAGCCTCTGATTGGTCAGTTGGCCAGATGGTTTTGATAGTACGCTTTTAGCTAAGTCTTATGTACGAATGTTTTGATAATGCCAAAATTAGGGTATACTTACGTAATACGTAACTTTTTTGTCGGAAGTACAAAAAGTTACGAAGTTTTGATAATGCGGCCCCTGTACATCTTTTGCTTGCGAGGCGCAGTTGTGGATGTCGGTGCCGTCAGGCCAGACGAAGGTTCGGTAGGGCTTGGAGTCGTTGCAGGAGGCGCTCACCCAGGCAAACTTTTCTTTACTCAAATTTAACATGCCGCTATCTGTTGGAAGTAGAGCGGTCAATAATGACGAACTCAATGAACAAGAAAGATACAATGATGGTTAGAACCTATTGTTAATTACGAAGTAAGAAAATCTGTCTGATTGACTAGATATCAATTAAACTTGGAATATTATTTTAAAAACTCGGTCGTGGAATTGATATTCCGATTTATTGATTTTTTTGGCGGAAGACACTAATAATTTTACGCTCTTTCTATAATTACATGAGATTCTTGCACACAAATAATTAAAAGGAAAGTCAGAATTGCAGATGAGTCCCAAATATTTCCAGTTTGTTTTTGCAATGCATGGCCGCGTATGGACTTGATTATGATTGCGTCTTGCCAAGTCCTGGACGAAATGAATTTTGGAACGCTCCGCAATCGTTATGAGTTTGTATTGTGAGTATTGTGAGATGACGTGCCTTATGATTTGGGATTGCAAAAACAGAAATTATATAAGAAAACTAATTAAAATTATTATGAAAACAATTACAGATTTAATCTCAAAAAATTGTTCAAAAATGAAAAAACATATTTGTATAGGGACCTGGAAGATGGTATCAATGCGTTCTATGTAAGTTATTTCCCGAAGTTAATTAATAATTATTTAAAATCATACAGTGCAAGTAGATCTCACCGTCGACGAGTTGCACTGCCGTGCCTCTGACTTGCTTGGTCTTGATGACGAGAGGCTCGCCGCCTTCTGCCCTGCAGAGACGCCGTTGGTTCGCCAGAGACCCGTCGCTTGTGTTAGCCTTGGTGATGAACACGTCTCTGATAACCTTGTCTGTGATGCGCTTTAGTTTTACATTTTTCCAATGTAATAATTTTATCAAGCTTGCCCTGATCAAAACATTAAATTTGGCCAGCAGCTGAAGACTTTTTCCGATAAATTACTTTTCCAACATTTAGTTTATGGTAGAAATCTTGATTTAAATTATGTCTTCAAGCATAGTTTGGGCTTAAATAAAGGTGTTTGCTTGCAAATGTTATGAAGCATTTTTGGTTTAGAGTTTATATTTTATTCCCCAATATTAATTTCATGAACATTTAATGACATGGTGAAATTTGAGTTATTTTATTCATCCTTTTGAAACTTATTTAGCTTTAATAACATCCAGTCATAGTTTGTTATGTTCAATTTGTTATGGAATTCCATGAATTATTCAGCCTGAAATAATCATTATTAATATTTCAATTACAATCAGTATAATGATTCTTATTTAAAAGTTACCCACCATACTTGAAGACACCAATAACGCCGGTTGTGTTCTGTACTTTTGTATCGCACTGACTGACGTACGTGAGGTTGCACGTAGACGAGAGCTTGTCGTACGTCGCTGCCGTGCACTGCGGCTGTACGAGGCACTTGGTACGACAAGCGCCTGGAATTGATTTCAATCCAATGAGATAAGCGGGCGTGAACATTTTTTGCATATTATTATCAAGGATCAAATCCAGGATTTTGCCTTTCAAAAAGATGGTAAACCTATTCGCAATAGTAGTAATAGTTCTTGACTTACATTCTGTTGTTTAATGAGTAATTTCTCTTGCCACTAATTGAAAATGATGGAGAAGGCCTTGACTTATCGGAGGTAAATTAAAAGTTAACTAATCATGGAAATGGAATCAGAAATGGAAATGAAATCAAAAATGTTGAACAGCCTTGAGGCAATTGGCAAGCTCCGATCAGAATTCACGTGCACCATGGCACCATCACTGCAACGCTGAAAGAAAATTTGTATGCCTCGACGAAGTTTTGAATCTCTGCTTTAGAACAGTTAAATGATAAAATCATAAGTCAGCCTAGTGATGAAGCAAATAACAAAATTTGGGTTGATTCCGAAAGCCTTTAATATAATTGCAATATGTTTCTATTTCTCAATAATGCAGCATCAAAAATAAACAATCTCGCAAAAATTCCATTCCTAGTGAACAACACTGCTAAATTCGACCCACACAACTCACACAAAGTGTCGCCTTTGTACGACATGTTGGGCGCGACCCACACAACTCACACAAAGTGTCGCCTTTGTACGACACGTTGGGCGCGACCCACACAACTCACACAAAGTGCCGCCTTTGTACGACACGTTGGGCGCGACCCACAAAATGTCTCCCACACAACTCACACAAAGTGTCGCCTTTGTACGACACGTTGGGCACGACCCACACAACTCACACAAAGTGTCGCCTTTGTACGACACGTTGGGCGCGATGATGTCGATGTCTTTCATCACCACCTTGAAGGCGGGATACTCTCCAGCTGCCACCAGCTGCAGCAGCTGCACCAGCAGCAAGACGGTCCAGCTCATCTTTCCAGCTTTATCAGATCTGCTGTAATGAAAAAAATCGTTTTAATTAGCTGTGGTGCTAGGCTTTATAACTCATAATAGTTGAGAATCCCTCATGAAATCATCTCATACTGAAATCTAATACTAATTATAAGAATCCCATATAACGATGCCTCAAAATATCTACATGAAAAGTAAAATTTTTAGTCCGGGCAATTATAAAATAACACCCCGGTAAACTTTTAGTACCTGGTAAACAAACACGTACATAGAAGAGAATATTAGGAAATATAAAATAAAAATATAACAATGACTACTGCATTAACCTAAAGCATTACTTCAAGAAATAATCTTTGTTATATATATTATCAATATTTATGGAACAAATAAAATGTTTTTTTTTTGTCGCTCCAATACAAATTTTAGAAATATTAAGTGTTTACCACCAAAACAAATGTAAGGGAAACATGTCCGATATTTTAAAGTGGATCGTTTAAACCTTAGTTCCTTTTTACAAGTTCGCTTGAAGATAAGAGAAGGATTTTTATTTAGAATCTTTTTGTTGGCAATTCCAATAACACTAACTATATTTTTTTGTTGACATTGGCAGTTTGAAAATCAAAATATTTGTGAAATGAAAAATAGCTTGGAAATCAAAAATATTTGTTATATTTTAACAGCTTTCCGATTGTATCAACATTCATTATCAAGTTCCATGCCACGTTGAGTAATGTCAAGTTCCAACGCGTTATTTCTGTATATAAAAAACGAGCAGTACCTATATGTTTCGGTATATAAAACGATGTTTCAGAAAATAAAACGATGTTTCAGAAAATAAAACGATAATTCAGAAAATAAAACGATGTTTCAGAAAATAAAACGATGTTTTAGTATATAAAACACAGGCACAAAGATGCGGTCATAGCCAGCGCGCTGTACTGGTATCCATGACAGCGTACATATGCCGCTGCAGTGAACATCTTCCCTGGAGACGTCGAGCCCGAACATCGGTTTAGCGTGCCACACCAGCTACACCAGCTACACTCGAAGGGCTGTGATTTTAACGAAAATTCCAGACGGTTCTTTTGGTGTGTGGCGCGGTGAAGAATTCACTGAAGAGCTCACCAAAATGTCTTCGAAGCGCGTTTGTTTCGACTCTTTTGAGAGTTTAAACTGAGACAGCTCAGAACTTGAGAATATTATTATAAAATAAGAGGGTAAGAATATTATTATAAAATAGACTTGTCACCCCTCTAATAACGCGGTGGTGCACTTAGGTCATCAGGAGCAGTATACTTGAACTGCACTTCAATTAATCGCGCCACGGTTGGTGCTGTAAAAGCAAATTTAAGAAGCAGCTGTTTCTAATAGATAATAAATTAAATTGAAGCGACATGAACTTTTGGAGTAAAGGTACGGAGATTAAAAAATATTATTTTGATTGTCGTTACATTTATGAACGTTTATCAGGTAATTTTGACAACGATAAGTCAATAGAAAAAATTGCAACTGCATTTAGTAATGGATCTGAAGTTCATGCTGACCTGTGCATCCGCTGATCATAATGCTGCTATTACCTGAGCTGAGCATGACTATTTTCTACATGATTTAGAAAATATAAAAATTAATGGCAAATTTAACAGAGATAATCTAAGTGACGTGCATCGCACTGCTATTTAGCTTCGCGTGTTTAAAAGTCTCAACATTAGTAAAGTCTGGCCTCATATCAACCTCGTATACTGAGCACTCAAGGCTTTAAAAGCCAAGTGTGAAGGTATGCCTTCGGAAATTTGTAAATTCAGCCGTAAAATTGTGGCACCTTGACAACCATTTAAACATTGTATATGTGAATTTAAAACANAAAGGCGTGATATAGACGTGGTAAAGGCGTGATATAGACGTGATATGTTGTAGACGCGAAATATTGTAACGTGATTTATTAAAAATTAACTCAACGGGGCTGAGCGAAAAGTAAAACCGGAACGTGAATGAATTAATTTACTCCGTCGTCAATTCATCAGCATAATCTAGTGATCCGACTGCATAGATTCGGTAGTACAGCTTTGAATTTTAAGAAAAGCATTACGGTTAATGTCATGTCTTGCACTCGTCTTCTGTAATGCTATTCCTACGGGAATTGCGTGTCAAGGTACCAATGCCAGCATACGTGACTGTTATATGTACTGTTATTCCTACCTGAGTTGCGTCTAGCCATGTTCAACATGATAAAAATATCAATAGGAAGCCTTTTAATGAACGCTAGTTAGAAAATGGCGGTTGTAATGCAACGCGGAACTCTGGTCCATTAGTAAGTCTCTGGTGCATTAGTGAGTCTCTGGCGCATTAATGAGTCCCTGGCACATTAGTGAGTCACTGGCACATTAGTGAGTCACTGGCGCATTGGTGAGTCTCTGTTACATTAGTGAGACTCTGGCGCATTAGTGTGTCTCTGGTCCATTAGCGAGTCTCTGGCAAATTAGTGAATCTCTGGCGCATTAGTGAGTCTCTGGCCCATTAGTGAGTCTCTGGCCCATTAGTGAGTCTCTGGCCCATTAGTGAGTCTCTAGCGCATTAGTGAACCTCTGGCCCATTAGTGAGTCTCTTGCGCATTAGGGAGTCTCTGGTCCATTAGCGAGTCTCTTGCCCATTAGTGAGTCTCTGGCGCATTAGTGAGTCTTTGGTCTATTAGTAAGTCTCCGGCCCGTTAGCGAGTCTCTGGTCCAATAGCGAGACCATTTACAGAAACTTCTAATCCTTCATCGAGCCTTTCTAACCTAGGAATACAACTATGCCTAAATTCTCGGAAAAATATTTAAATTCGCCTAATATCCATACCTGGCTTCTGAACACTCAAAGCCTTAGGTCAAAATGTATAGGATAACTATCATAATTTGTGACTCTATGACACGATTCTAAGTTCGACTCTGTGCCGTCATTTCCCGCCTGTTGCTGGTCCGCACCATCCACAACAATTTGTGTTGCTATTTTTGTTATATAATCGTATATAACGTCATTTTTATGTGTACCTAATAGCTCCCACTAGACATATAACATTTTAAAAACCTTATCAAACGTTGTTTTGATGACATCAAGTCGTAATCAACGTTGTTTCATCGTAATCAACGTTCTCGAGACTATCGACGTTGTAAAACGTTCACTAGACTCTCGATGTTGCAAAACGTCTCGAGGCTCTCGACGTTGTGAAACGTTCTCGGAACTCTTGACTTAGTAAAACATTCTAGAGACTCTCGACGTTGTAAAACGTACTCTGGACTTTCATGGCAACGTTACTAACTTCAAGTCCCTGTCTTTTTATTATTGATTTTAATTGTAATAAAATTCAATTTTAATGAGATTTAATTAAGACTGCAAGCTGTTATAAAAGCCAGAGGTGGTGCAACAAAATACTAGTGATGTGTTGGAGCGTTCTT
Source organism: Hyalella azteca (assembly GCF_000764305.2). Classification (NCBI taxonomy): domain Eukaryota; kingdom Metazoa; phylum Arthropoda; class Malacostraca; order Amphipoda; family Hyalellidae; genus Hyalella; species Hyalella azteca. Next base: position 3,342 of record NW_025939086.1, on the reverse strand, counting down.
TTGTTTTTCATGATTCCATAATTTTTTCCTCAGAATTGAGTGATTTCATATTTTTTTCCCTCTGCTTGGTCTAAAAAAGTAACCGTTACTGACTGCCACAATTTTTTTCTTGATTTCTTATAGTGTTGCTTAAAGCCAGAAAGTTGCCTTTTGAAATGACTTTAGTTTTGTGTCATGTCTGTGATCTGCTTTTTTTCTACAAAATTAAACAAATGAACATCCTCCGAGGCCGGTGATTCCATAATTTTTGCCAGGGGTTGTATATACATTGCTACATCAGGAAGGTGTTTGTTCGAAAGAAAATTAAAATTTACTAAAGCTAAATTAGATTAGTAACTCGCAAGTTTATTTTACGGTAAATTTCTTTATGTCCACATTAAGGTTCCTCAAATATCAAGATATTTAATAATATATCCATAAGTCTCACTGATCAGCACAAATAGATTGTCGGCTCACAACCAAGAGCGCGTGCATCACATATATACGTATATATTCGTTTATTTTTTTGCCCTTGATGTGAAGAAAAACTTTGTACGAGTTAGGAATTTTCTTACGTTAGTTTTGCTGGTAACAACCAGAGTTAAATTTGAGGTCCATCTAGGAATTCCATACGTAGGAGAGAGCTGAATTACAAATAATACATCGCAGTGGTAATTAGCTGTAGAAGTAGCCAAATTTACCAAAGAAATATAGGACCTATGTTGGAATTTTATCTCTGATTATTGCATTCCTTATAGATCATGAGCTGACAATACATAACGCATTCAGCTCTCCGATTATATCATTTCACTCCATTAATTAAATATCAACGCTTTCATTGTAATGAGAAAATATTGTTATTTTTTCATTCAACTTTTTGGGGTGAACACAATTGATGGACGTTCATCAGAAAATCACAATAAACAAAAATTATTAACAATTAACTTTTCGTTCATTCTCAAAAAAGAACTTTCACTTTACTGCATTTCTTCTTTTTTCATATTAAAGCTTACCAATCTAGTGATATGAAGAAGTTAATTTATCATATTCTAATAAAAACGTAGGAACCTTACATTGAAGTTTTAATTATAATCAGTTGCACGGAAAGTTCCAACCAAAATTAATGGTTACCGTTGTTTCTTGAATCATTATTTTGTGTAAATCGAATTAGCCTGAACAAACTGTATTTATGAAGAACTTGTTCTTCTGCATTCTGTTTGATCCACTTAGAACTGTCTGAACTTTTAAGCCTTCAATTAATTATCAATCAACCTTCAGTTGTTCGTGATTATTACCAGTCAGGAAAACTTCGATACGATGAGAGAGTATATTAGTCATGATCAAGATATTTCAAGTTAATTAATTCTATATAGATAAATATATAGAAAGAATGAAAATGCTAGTACTGGAAATAATTATTTATACGCAGTAAATTGACTTGTAAAATAGATAACACTCGATGAGTCTGATACTCGAATAATGAATAATTGCCACAGCTAGAGTATTAAGTCCAAAGTTATAACTAATACTACAAAGAAATTTCTACGCGTGAAATGCAATCTTTTATTCTACATAATGTTGCTTACTTTCAAACGTTTAACTCATAAATTTTACGTTTTGAATGCAAGGAATAAATAAAAGTACTACCAGTGCATGTATTATTGATGAGTCAACAGTGCGTTAGTTAAGAGAAGCGAGTGTAATGGAGGCACTACCTGTGTAGTCACTAGGTGTCAGCAAGGTACTTATATTGTTTCTTTATTAATCGTGTGTGATCCGTGTAATATATTTTTATTTTATTAGTTTATTTATTTATTTAGTTCTAAATTTGTGTTCTCATTTTTATGCGTGCGGAAAGGCTCCAAAATAAAGACTTGAAAAGATTCTCTACTAAAATCGACAGTTGGCCAAAAAAAACTCACTGTTTTTATATATCTGCTTTTGCACATGAAGAAATATCGCTTAAATTAATCATTTTATATTCAGTTTTATTTATCTACCCGGACATTAATCTTCGTATCTTACTGGTGAATAATTTCAAAATAGATTCGTTTTTTAGGTACAAAGATATCCTTCCTCCTCATATGCGATCGTCCCTAGTTTATAAATTTAGTTGTGCACGGTGTGCATCTGCGTATGTCGGAATGACGGCACGCAGCTTTTACACTCGGGTCGCTGAGCATAGAGGTAGGAGTTATAGGACTGGGCAGTTACTATCGCGCCCTCCTCATTCGGCTGTGCGCACTCACGCCGAACAGTGCAACGTTCCAGTGTCCGACACAGACTTTAAGGTTTTAGATTATAGTTCTGGTGCTTCCGATCTGCGTATTTTGGAATCCTTGTATATTTTTAAAGATAAGCCTAGTTTAAGTGCTGCCTATAGTTCTTATCCATTAGAAATTGTGAATAGATAGGTACTTACTTTATTATTCTGCCCTTTGTCGGTAAATTTAAGTTTTTAACTTCTGTGTGTGTGTTTTTTTATTAACTCCAAACTAATTTTCTGCATTTATCTGTGTTCTAGATTTATCGAACTGACGATGGAGCTGGTATCCAAAACGTTTTCAAAATAGATATGCTAAATTTTTGTGGTGTTTTCTTCGCTTTTAAATTTCTAGTGAATCTGCGATTAAAGCAATCTAGTGACTTTTTTTCATGAAACAAATAGTATTTCTTTATCTAACTTCCGATTAGAACAGAAAGCTCGACAAGTGTGCACCAATATTTATTGTTAACTCACGATTTTGTGTCTGAATGCAAGTAATACGACTTTTAATATCTAGCAAAAAAATATTTCAAGTCCAAATTCAGTATTAAAAGCTTTCGTACAGCGAAAGAAGATAACATTTATGTGAAAATACCAATTAAAGTTGGTGTACGAGCTGAACAATTGTGGGGCTCACATAACTAATTTCACGATAAATTGAATAATTTCAAGTTACACTAATTGCTCTGCAGAAATGACACCGTAAAGTTATCACTATTGGCCCGAATCAGATGAACATTTGCCTTGTTAACCGTAACAAAAAAATCTCAGTTATTCTGATACACTGCAGCACGTAATGAGGCTTAGGCGACAACTTCATGTCGTCATGAATACTTCATCAAACTGATAAAGATTAGGAGGATTTAGTGCAGATTAATGTGCGTAAGTAGCCTGTAGAGTTTGATCTATATTCTATTATAATTAAGCTGAATGAGTGGCTCACGTAACTATTCTATTATATTAAATGTTGCGCAGGTCGTTGTTTTATGGCAAGTAAAGGTAAACTCGAGAAAATTTGCAAGTTTGCAATGTTTCTATATTTATGATTTAAAATTTATACCTCACGATAAAGATACCGGAATAGATGACACATAGAT
>NW_025939085.1:314836-367373 GCF_000764305.2 Hyalella azteca | reverse complement strand
GGTGGCACCTCACTAGCGCTGGCTAGACTACTTCTAGTGACGTGATGTGCTTAGACTAGCGCTAATGAGGCGACGTGCCCAGACTAGTGCTAGTGAATTGCGTAGACTAGTGATAGCGACGCGAAGTGCCAAGAATATAGTGCTAGTGACGTGACTTGGCCAGATTAGTGCTAGCGACGTGACAGTAAATGGTGGCAGAAGTTGTACAAAGCATATGTCAGTGTCAACATGAAAATGTTGACAATAACGCTGCCTGGTTATCCCAACAGGTTGGGTTGCCATGTTCCATGTTCTTCATTGTTTGTAAAGAACGAAGAATGAACTCGAATGAAACGGAGTTACACTCAAGCTGCGTTGCGTTGATAAGTCCACGGATTTTGCTGCCAGGATTTAAGTTACTTTGCAGTAAAATAGTTTCTATGAATTGCGCGACCAATGACGCGTGTTTAGCAACTGGCAACGAAATTTTCAACCGAGCTTGGTGCCCTGACTGGTGCAGTGACTTTTGCAGTGACTGGTGCAGTGGCAGGCGTAGTGGCTTGTGCAGTGGCTGGAGTAGTGGCTTGTGCAGTGGCTGGAGTAGAGACTGGTGCAGTGACTTTGACAGTGGCTGGTGCAGTGACTGGTGCAATGGCAGGCGTATTGGCTTGTGCAGTGACTTTTGCAGTGGATGGTGTAGTGATTTTTGCAGGGACTGGTGCAGTGGCAGGCGTATTGGCTTGTGCAGTGGCTGGCGCCGTGGCTTAGCAGTTTGTGGTGCAGTAGCGTACACGGGGGCACCGCACAGCAGTTCACGGTATTGACCAAACCGCCCCAACGCCTCGACCGCTCACGGCGCGTGAGGGTTCAAGGCGCGTTGATGCATGTCACTTAAGGGAGCGTCTGGCTAAAAAACAGAAAATTTTGACTTTTCCGCTTCTTAGCGCATTTTTTCATTTATGGAAAAAAGGCGCTATTTTGCTCGTCATGTCCGTCCGTGACTTCACGTTTTCGTCGACGAGAAAATGCGTTCTCTGTCACTCACTGCAGTGAGTACTGAGTTATATTTTTTTAACTCATTTTGTAGCTGCTGAAAAGGCACGTCTAATGCAGCAAACCAAATGTATGTGCGTACTCTAGTTTTTGCATGAAGAAGTTTAAAAATGATATAAATGAACATTTTTTTGACAGTATGCACGAAGATTTATGTAGGAAAAATTGTATTTATAGATTATTATTCGCGTTAAGTAAGCTGGTTTCAAGCTTTTTGCAGATGTAAAAAGGCGCGTTTAACGCAGCAAACCGTACTCGTGTTCGTACTTTAGATTTTGCGTGATGCATTTCAAAATTCATATGAAATGAACGTTTTTAACAAAATGTACAATGATTACTTTGAGAAATTGAATTTATAGATAATTATTCGCGTTGATTGCGATGTGTGGACTCATTTTGAAGCTACAAACGAGGCGCGTTCAAAAACGCAATTAACCTGGATTTACATGTAATACTTTTGTGAGTAAGTCCGTTTTGAACTTTTATAAATGAACATTTATATAAATATATATATTTGAAAAATCACATTTCAAGCTTATTTTTCACGTAAAAGTGGACAAGAAGGCTTCGAAAGACGCATGATGGTCTCCGCAGTACGATGAATTGACAATGAGAAATCTAGGGCTGCAGTATCAAGCAATTTTTTGGCATTTTTACCTTGTTTCAATCAATTTTGCTTATTTAGCTCCCCTGAACAATTAAAATTTCCAAAGCACACCATCTTGAAAATCTATCTCCTCCTATGATTTTCAAGCTACAGCATTGAAAAATATACCATTAGACTCGTAAAAAAATATCTAGGGATCATCTGGTCACTTTTTTATTTCGTTATTTCTTGGATTATACATTGAAAAAAGCGGGGGGAAGTCGAAAACTTAAAAAAATCGGAAAATCTTCCCATCCCCACCCAAAACAATAAATTTGGAAAAAGCGATCGGCTAATCGCTAGATATGGTCTTTAAGAATCGAATGATATGTCTGTCGATATTGTAGCACGCTAATTGAATGAGGGAAAAAAATCATTATTTTTTTCGAAAAATTTACACGAACAAAATAGTCTTAGTTTTCTATTTCACATCTGTGTACCAAGTTTCAAAGTGATTCGCGCGTAAATAAAAAAGTTAGCCCGTCACACGTACAGCAGGTAAAAGCTGCCGCCCGTGACTGGATTGGCTCGAGGGCGCCAGTGTGGAAAACCTGGCCATGCCGGCGCGAGTTCATAAATAGGAAGCGTTGAATATCCATTGAGGTTTTCATCAGCCAGGTTGATTCAATACCAATTTTTAATTAAAACACGCGAATAACCTGTGGCCTGGATTTTTCATGTCAGCTTTACTTGTTTTGCTAACAGCAGCAACAGATTAACGCGGTCATAATACAGTACTTCCTCCAAGTTACTTGACAATAGGTACTTACAAAAAAGAAGTAATTTTAAAATAAGTAACATAAGTTAGTCAAAAAACTTACTTGTAGCCCGGCTTTCCCTTCTTCGCCTTCTTCCTTCGTCTTGGCTTCATATCCATTTTTTGCTGTTAACTTCCGACGTAATAAATGACTTTTATTTGATAGAAATAAGCACAACTGAAGGGGCAGTGGCCGGAAAATTGACCACACTCTGACTCAACAATTGCTGGTTGGCAATTTACTTCAGAAATTCACGCATTGACTCATGCAGCCCAAATACACCGTAATTTTCCGCACATAAACAGGAACTTTTTTCCGGTTCAGCGCACATATGCATAGGAATTAAACGGCGCGGCGATAGTCGAAATTCCGTATTCTAGAGCAACACGGAAGTTACACAGCAAATTTGACTCAACAAGACGCACTGCAAAACACAGCCTCGATCACACACGAGCCACAGTCTTCGAAAATGTCTATCATCTAACCTTTTTTGCCGTCATCTTTGGCAGATGGCTTTTTCTTAATTGTTCAATATAACTTCGTTTCCATCATTTTTCTTCCACTTCAGGAACCATCACGACTGTCTTTTTCTTACACGATCCTGTCTTATACTCGTACTAACCTGTCTTATTGTCGAGTGAACATATCTTTTAATAGCACGAACCAGTTTTTCTCTCGTATGAATCTGTCTTATTCTCGCACGAACCTGTTTTTTTCTCGCACGAACCTGTCTTACACTCGGGCGAATAATGCGGAATAGACGTGGAAAACGACACGGCACAACACTTACGATCATCACAGTTTACGCCCATAACAGTTTAAGCTCATCATAGTCAGGCTCACACAGCGGACTAGAAATAGTGAAGTTGTTGTGTATGTTAACTTGAGAGCATCAGGAACAGTAGATTGCCGTATAATAGTCGTTTCAGGGCCATTTTTCTCGGGCCAGCGACTCGTGGACTGAAAATTGGCAATGAAGAAAACAAACATAATCCTAGCGCTGCAGAACTGCCGCAGAATTGAAGGAACTCCACTCCGTTAGCTGGAGGAACCGCGAATCCAGACTGAAAAATGGCCTGGCTGAACCAAATCAGCGTTAATGCACAGCTCTGGCACTGACTTGGCTGTGTCTTGGCACGTCCTTGCAACAGCTCTGGTACAGCTCTGGAATTGCTCTGGTTAAACGTTTGCACAGTCCTGGCACAACTAAGGTTCGGCTCTAGCACAGCCCAGGTACAGCAGTACATGTGTCAAGTGTTTCAATTTGGATTTGGTCGGGTGGCCAGCGAATACAGAATAACTATAAGCCGAATTAGGAAATTCCTGGGCAGAAGCCTAGACCTTATTCAAATTGTTCTATGGTTTTAATGATTCAGCAGGATTGGCCATAGTAATGTAAATAGAAGTTCCTAGTTCAACTCTTACATCTTCCGTAGCAACATGTGTGGATACATAAAACTGAGTTTTCCCATCCAGGTATCTTTGCTCTCGGTCTTGTGCAACTAAACTTGTTCGCCCCCAGGTTATATTTCATTGTCTGTTGCTCAACGTGTAGTAGCTGCAGGTTCGGCTGCGTCATTCTTCGTCTTAGCTGGAACTCAACAAGATTCGCTCGGCTACTTTGAATTGTAAGAACTGAAACCGCACCGCAAATGGCATGACGAAGGGACGATTGTAACTTGCAGGAGGATTTCTGCCGTTGTGCGGACTAGTTTGCTAAAAAATTCACACGCCCAGCATCAGCCCAATAACATCGCCTCCAGACAGTGATAAGGCTGGGGAGACACGCGATGAAGCTAAATACCAAACACAAGACAAGGCGGTTACCCTCATAAATGTGGCTGAGCAGAGGGCGGCAGCAACATAGCAATGATCGTCTGGATAAGATAGCGCTAACGCTGGAGAGGCGTTGAGCAGCCAATCGAGGCGAAACAACAAGCAGCGTTGGAAGTTATAGGTTGCGTTGTGCCGGGTTATAACTAGACATAACGATAAAATGCGTTGGACGTTACAGGTTGCGTTGTGGTTGTAGCAAGGCTGAATAACAAGCTGCGCTGGATGTGATAGGTTGCGTTATGGTTGTAAGAAGACGGAATAAGCGGCGCTGGACGTTACAGGTTGCGTTAGGATTGGAAGCTTCTAGAAGCTAAAAGGCAAACGTGAGATCAGTTGTACGCAAGGCACGGTACTTAAAGGCACTTCGGTGTATCCTAAGCTGGCGAACGCGCAGGCTGTAGAAATAATGAGGAGGAGAAATCCAAGCAAAAGTAATCACAAGCAAAACGAATTTATGTTTTGGCGAAATACTAAGCAAGTGGAATTTTAGCACGTACAGTACCAAGCAGATGTAATCTGCACCAGTCGGAATCCCAAGCCGGTGAAATCTGTAGCAGGTGGAATGCTTGGCTGGTGAAGTTTGCTGCAGGTGGAATGCTAGACTAGTGAAGTCTGCTGCAGGTGGAATGCTTGGCGGGTGAAGTCTGCTGCAGATGGATTGCTAAACTGCTGAAGTCTGCTGCAAGTGGAATGCTAGGGTTGTGATGTCTGTTGCAGGTGGAATGCTGGGCTGGTGATGTCTACTGCAAGTGGAATGCTACGTTTCTTGTTGTTTTCAGTAGCTTGGTGTTTACTTTTCCTTTCTTCATTCAAAGGAAAAGGGGGGCGTTTTTGAAAAAACACGTATTTTAAATATTTTTCATTTCTTATTAATCACATTAAACTGGAATGAAGAAACAAGAAATAAGAGTAAATAATTTTCAATGGTTGAGAATATTAAAATTCCCTCCTGAAATTTTATATGACATTTTCGACGATATTTTTTTGTACTCGAATCGACGGAATTTTCATAGCGAACCGTAGTGCTTGAAGTGCAAACGAATAAGCCAAGGCGGATGCTGGATTTGTTCATGAAAAATTTAGATAAAACTGAGGATTCCGGCGGAGAAAATTGATTCCATCGTTTTTAATGACGTACGAATTTTGTATCAAAAACTTGAGTCAGGATTAAAGGCTTGATACCTAAAAGAAAATAATATTCCTCACATTTCTATGGAGAAAACACGGATATTTGCCGCATAGCAATAGGAAAACACGGATATTTTCCGTATAGCAATAGGAAAAATACGGATATTTTCCGTATAGCAATAGGAAAAATACGGATATTTTCCGTATAGCAATAGGAAAAGTATGGATATTTTCCGTATAGCAGTAGGAAAAAACGGGTATTTTCCGTATAGCAATAGGAAAAACACAGATATTTTCCTTATGGCAATAGGAAAAATACAGATATTTTCCGTATAGCAATAGGAAAAACACAGATATTTTCCTTATGGCAATAGGAAAAATACAGATATTTTCCGTATAGCAGTAGGAAAAACACGGATATTTTCCGCATAGCAATAGGGAAAACACGGATATTTCCCATATTGCTATAGGAAAAGCAGATATTTCACGCACAGATATGGGAAAGACACGGATCACAGTTAGCTATCGAGTCACCCACGATGCTCATCGTATGCGCGTCTTAACTTGATTTTTTTTTCTAATTTTCAATTGACCTTACAGTGCCACAGTAAAGCGATGAGTGTGCTACGCTGGAAAATTTAGCTTAATTCTTTAATTATTTTAAGTTAATCAAATATTTTGAATTTTAATTAATTATTTCAACTGGAATCAACGTAAAATAAATTAAAATACCAAATTTAGCATCACTTTCAAACGAATACTATTTTATTTCAAAGGAAAGTAGACTTTGTCTCTGCGGCTATAATATTTCTTCTAAAGAATACCGTATACCACAAGATGCATTGCTTTGCACATTTTTCTCACTGAAATAATTATTTCCACAGAGATTACCCTACTGAAATAATTTTTTCCACAGATTTCTCCCACCGAAATAATTATTCGTATATATTTCACCCACTGAAATAATTTTTTCCACAATTTCCCACAGCATCTTAGGCAGTTCTCCCAAAGATGCCGGGGCGCAGCTTCTCTGCACCAGTCGCTGCGGTCACACTTTGCTTTGCTCTCGGGGCTGCATTCCCCTTCTTGAGCCGTCCTGCAGTGGGAGGGTTGGGGAACAAGGTGGGGAAGAGGGGAGGTTGTAGAATTTTGGATGCCTAGCAGCGTCTGGCTCGGTCCCAGACTCGAGTCGCTGCGGCAGCGGACGGAGCGACCACATCTACACGTGCACCCCGCGCGGCGGCCACGCGGACACTGAGGGGAGCCACGGCGACGAGGGCCACACCCGCCGCCTCTCTCGCCACCTCTGCTGCCCCGCCGCACCTCCCGCCATACCCGCTGGTATGGCGCCCCTCCCGCCACCTGCGCTGCTCGGCACCACCTCCCGCCACCTGCGCTGCCCGGCACCACCTCCCGCCACCTGCGTTCTGCGCTGCCCCGACGCTCTTCCCGCCACCTTTGCTGCCCCACCGCACGTCCCGCCACCTTTGCTGACCCGCCGCCCCTCCCGCCACTTCCGCCGCCCCTCCCGCTGGCGATGACAGCACAGAAAGCTTCTCTAGGGGCGACTCCGCTACGCTGGAAAGAAATTTTCTTGGGAGCTGCGGGCACTGAGCTAGAGGCAGCCGCACAGCTTAGGGCACGGACACTGGGCAAAGGAACTGCCTGCACCCCACCTGGGCATACCTGTACCCACCCCAACACACCTAAACACACCCCAACACACCCCAACACACCTAAACACACCCCAACACACCCCAACACACCCTAACACACCCCCAACNATAGTCCCTCCATAGTCCCTCCATCGTCCCTCCCTAGTGCCTTCATAGTTCCTTCATAGCCCCTCCATAGTCCCTCCCTAGTGCCTTCATAGTTCCTTCATAGCCCCTCCATAGTGCCTCCATTGTTCCTTCATAGTTCCTTCATAGCCCCTCCATAGTCCCTCCCTAGTGCCTTCATAGCCCCTCCATAGTCCCTCCCTAGTGCCTTCATAGTTCCTTCATAGCCCCTCCATAGTGCCTCCATAGTTCCTTCATAGCCCCTCCATAGTGCCTCCATAGTTCCTTCATAGCCCCTCCATAGTCCCTCCCTAGTGCCTTCATAGTTCCTTCATAGCCCCTCCATAGTGCCTCCATTGTTCCTTCATAGTTCCTTCATAGCCCCTCCATAGTCCCTCCCTAGTGCCTTCATAGTTCCTTCATAGCCCCTCCATAGTGCCTCCATTGTTCCTTCATAGTCCCTCCACAGTCCCTCATACGAATAATTTCCATTGACGTTATAAGGCAGTTGTGTGCATCGCTGATGAAGACGAAGCCAACATTACGAAAGTTAAATGCCCAGTGGCTTGTAGAATCAAACGCTCTGTCTCATTTGTATAGCTATTAACATATTAACATAAGGACATAACATCATTAAGATAAGAACTGAAGTAAAGAATATCTATCTATGAAGTAAAGAATATCATTGTGAGTTATTTCTAATTTTACTCACGGACCGCAGTTTGCACGGTCGTCACCACCCTCACGAAGGGTTATCACTCACCTGCAAGGAAGAGAACAGCGGTTACGAGGTGTTTATATTATAAATACAGATAAACAGATGTAGTGAAATAAAACAAGATCCTGAACATACGAATCGGCACTTTATCAATTTTATTTTAATCCTAAAGAACTATTTTTGAGAGGTACTGTTAAAAACTGTTGTGTTATACATTGTGTGGTCGTCGACCAGCTGAGCTAGCACTGTACAATTAGTTTTGTACTGTAAAATAGTAATGTACAATTAGTAATTAGCATCTAATTAATATTTGTTTACATATTGTCTCCAGAGGATTAATTTCTAGACGGATAGCTAATTTCGATAACCTCGTCAGAATAATGGATTGAGTTTCAATGATCTGGAACGTTAATTAGAATCTCTAGTTCTTCGAGTAACGAGATATGCATTCCCGATTCTGTATTCAGTTTAAATTTAACAATAAACTCGTGAAAATACTCATCTACGGCGAGTATTTTCTGGTTAGATGGGAACAGAGAACACTCGGTCCTACACTGGACTCTCGGAGAGAGAACACTCGGAGTATACACTGGAAAACCCTGTAGTTTCTTGGGAGTTTCAATACAACAACTCGTCGCTGTATAACGCTTTGCCTACCGTAGCTTCACTTCATCGCGGGTATCCAAGCAATATCAATGATAAGAACCAGTAATTAGTGAAAGCCATTGAAATATGGTATATTAATGAGAAGAACCTGTACAGTGGATTTACGGATCTTTACTGTTTCGTGGACGGAAGTCGATGAACAGAGATTTGAACAGCAGCTTGGTCGGCAGCACGGGAGTGAGAAGGGTTTGTTCATGCTCAAAACAATGCAAACTTACCCAACAATAGCAATACAAATACTTAAATAAGTTCTGTCAGACGAACGATTCTCCATCGCGGACTTCAACTTTCGTGGCCGAGGTCTGAACGTAACATCCGCGATAGGTGAGGAATTACTGCAGTTCTAACCGCGATTGGTGAGGAATGACTGCAGTTCTAACCGCGATTGATGAGGAATGACTGCAGTTCTAACCGCGATATAGGTGAGGAATGACTGCAGTTCTAACCGCGATAGGTGAGGAATGACTGCAGTTCTAACCGCGATAGGTGAGGAATGACTGCAGTTTTAACCGCAATAGGTGTTTATTCCAGCCACTTCTACTATAAGGCAGCTCATTTACTGGGAATAGCCTTTATAAAGACAGCCAACTTATTTAGTAACAGTCGCTCATTAGGCGCCCCGCTCATCATGGCTAGCCGCTCATATGACATCCCGTTCACAAGATTGGCTACTTACATGACACTCCACTTATTGAGAATAGTTACTCATGAGGGACTCAGTTTTGAAGCACTCACCTGATTCATATAATAAGGACTGTCCGCTAATAAAAACAGACATAATCCCCAGGCCCCTGACTAACATCAAACTATAACTATAACGGAATCTTGTGCTAGGTACGACTAGGTGATATACTACGGTTAAATCAACTTAACTACCACTAGAAACACGCCGGGTATGTGATACACAGCGGGTAGATGCACTCAACCTCCATAAGAAACACCAACCTGACGACAGCGACGAAAGGCTCGTTGACGGTGCTGAGGACGTACCACGCAGACGCCATAAGCACAAATTTGTTTGTATTTGTAGTTACGTGCAGCACGGGGAAGCAGTGGAAGCGGAAGGAAGACGAGTGAACGAAAGGGGTGGAACAGCGGAAGAAGGTTATGGGGCAGCTGATAACAGGGTTGGGGCAGCAGACAACAGGTGTGGGGCAGCTGACAACTGGTGTGGGGCAGCTGACAACAGGTGTGGGGCAGCTGACAACAGGGGTAGTGCAGCTGACAACAGGGTTGGGGTAGCTGACAACAGGGGTAGTGCAGCTGACAACAGGGTTGGGGTAGCTGACAACAGGTAAAACAGGGTGGGGCAGCAGACTGATGGGGAAGACGGGGTGACAGACCATGGGAGTGGGGCAGCAAGCTGGAAAGATTGGGCAAAAAACGAGCATCTTCTGCCAGGCCCGTCAGCAAGTGAGGCTGGCAGACGAATGGTGGTTGCCCACGGCATGCATCACACGAATCGATGATTCATTACTTTTTTTAAATATCAGAGTAAAGTCGTTTCCATTCGACATTCAACAAAAAACGCACCATTTGCTATTATATCTGAAATACAAGACGCAATCTTGACCAGGTTGATATGGTTTTTCTTATCACCGAGAGTTTTTACTGTGCAAGCATGAATCGTCCCAAGGTTTGAGTTCATAACACAAGATTCAGGAAATGCCGAAACCTAAAACACGAGAGTAAATAAGTACACCAAAAGTTCATACGCAAAAGCAAATAAGTACGCCGAAACTTTTAACACGAAAGCAAATAAGTACGCCGAAACTTTTAACATGAAAGCAAATAAGTACCTACAACAAAACCTAAAGCACGGAAGCAAATAAGTAAGCCGAAGTCTATGACACGGGAGATAATAAGTGCGCTGAAACCTAAAACACAAGAGCAAAGAAGTACGCCGAAACCTGCAACACGACAGCAGATAAGTACGCCTAAACCTACAACACGGGAGCAAATAAGCACGCCAAAGCCTATAACATTAGAGCGAATAAGTACGCCGAAACCTACGACACGGGAGCAAATAAGTACGCCTAAACCTACAACACGGGAGCAAATAAGTACGCCGAAAACTAAAACACGAGAGCAGATAAATACACTGCAACCTACAACACGGGAGCACATGAGTACGCCGAAAACTAAAACACGGGAGCAATTAAGTACACCGAAACCGGAAACACGGGATCATGTAGACTCGAAAGAAATAAGTTCCGGATCTAGAAGCCACGCTGAGGTCCACGCCGGTCAAAGAAATTAAATTAAGGCAAAGTTAGGCAAGCTCACCAATGCTGAAGAAAGTCAGCCAACCTCGCATATTTAAAGCATCCGTGTACCGCTGTGTCTAGTCTACCATGAGTTCCATTCTGTCCATTGATAATTCGGTGATTTTGCAGCTTATTTTTATACACCATCTACTGAATTGTGACGCTAATATTTCCATTGTTGATAAACTGCTACTCCAATGATCATAACCGATAATCATTATTGGTTTTACGCACGTCAATTCGCACTTTGCAACCCAATTTAAATTTGGATTCTATTCACGAACGGGAGAGGGATGCCACATTCGGCTTCTAGAATCTAGATGAATAAGGCATGAATAGGCCATCTACTGTATTCAGCCTCTAATGCAGGCACTTATTTCAGGAGCTCCTAGACACAAAAGTTTAATGGTCGAAAGCGACTATAAATGACCGGCTGTCGAGAGCACAGGAATCTAATCGAGCCTCATGATATGCTTCGCCCTCGTGCTCCTAAAAATCACCAAATAGCATCAGGATTCATAAATATAGTGGTTTTATCCTCTCGTCCGGGGTAAGGAAGTGGATATTTTATTATTTTCATGTTCGGTAGCGCCCACCGAAGGAGACACCATGGACACGTAATGTGTATTGCCTTAATATGGTAGTCTAAACTTACATTGCAGGCTGATTAGGCTACGATTTCTTTAGGGAAAATAGAACACAAGACGGACACAGATCTGATTTTTACGGCGACTTTGTGCCAGAAGCTGCGGGCAGGTAAATTGCGAAAGCGAAGTGATTGACACAACACAACAGGGGGAGTATGGGGGTTGAAGTGGAAGCAAAAATGGGGGAGCATAGAGGATAAAGAGGGAGTAGGGAAAGGAGAGAGGCGACAGGGGAGTCATAATTTAGGAGGCTGCCGACATTTTACCCCTGAAAAGTCACCTCGAAGCGGCACGCAGGAATTAAATTTCAAACGAGCCAAGACATGACACTTCATGCGCGGTTTAGGAAACCAACGAGGCGACGTCGTAAGATGGTGCCATGTCGCAAATTTATTTTAGATAAAAACTATCCCCTGACATCAAATAATATTTACGACCATCTTAGGACTCACGACCAGCTGATAATTTTGATTAGCAAATAGGCGGCAATTGGACGCCTATACGCCACCCATGCTGACACTGGCAGCTGGAGACCAGCAAACACTGGCAGCTGGAGACCAGCAGACACCGGTAGCTGGAGACCAGCAAACACTGGCAGCTGGAAACCAGCTGACACTGGCAGCTGGAGACCAGCTGACACTGGCAGCTGGAGACCAGCTGACACTGGCAGCTGGAGACCAGCAGACACTGGCAGCTGGAGACCAGCAGACACTGGCAGCTGGAGACCAGCTGACACTGGCAGCTGGAGACCAGCAGACACTGGCAGCTGGAGACCAGCTGACACTGGCAGCTGGAGACCAGCAGACACTGGCAGCTGGAGACCAGCTGACACTGGCAGCTGGAGACCAGCAGACACTGGCAGCTGGAGACCAGCTGACACTGGCAGCTGGAGACCAGCAGACACTGGCAGCTGGAGACCAGCTGACACTGGCAGCTGGAGACCAGCAGACACTGGCAGCTGGAGACCAGCTGACACTGGCAGCTGGAGACCAGCAGACACTGGCAGCTGGANGACGTTGCCACTACTGCGCGGTGGCAGCGCCTGACGTTGCCGCTACTGCGCGGTGGCAGCGCCTGACACCAAAGCTGTGCTCTATTCAACTGCTACAATCCTGTGCCCGGGTCTGCTCTCGCTCCAGGTGGCAGGCACGCTGGCAGGTGGCAGGCAGACGTCACGCAAGCGGGTAAAGGGAGGAGCTGCGTGGGACAGTGGGTGTAGCGATGGTTTTGTGGGGCTGCGTGTTGCGGGGAGTGTGGCTATGGTGCGGTGGGGCTGTCTTTCCAATAATATGAAGCCATGCGTGCGAGATTACTTTTGTCGTGCGTCGGGGCTCTTAAGACTCTGCATCGTGACCAGGTCATCACCATTAACACCTTCATCACCACCAACACCCTCATCACCAACCCAAATTTGTTGCCGACGAGCGCCCCTGCGGCGGCCTCGCTGAGCTCGCTGTGATATGATGGACTATTAGGCCTAAGATATGATGGACTATTAGGCCTAAGATATGATGGACTATTAGGCCTAAGATATGATGGACTATTAGGCCTAAGATATGATGGACTATTAGGCCTTCGAATTAAAATTGATGCACTGGGAAAATGAGTCAGTGAAGTGAAGGTGTCACTGATTGTCTTGTCACATTATCAACATGTCATCAACATGTTATCAACATGTCATCAAAATGTTATGAACGTGTTATCATCATGATATCAACATGAACATACGGAAATAAATGTCTGGTTAAAATTGTCATAGCATCTGGAAGGCATCGTTGAGATTAGGAAGCGTTCCTAGTAACCTCAAATTGGGTCAAATAACACAAATTTTCAAATGAGGTGCAACGGACAAACCTCAAAATTTTAGGTCTGTGACACTAAGGTATCCTGTGGTCAAGGTGTTAGACAAGGTCATTGCCAGCAGGTTGGTACGGTACATGGAGGAAGCGGACCTTTTCAACAGAAGATAAAACAGTTTCAGGAGGAATAGTTTCTGCTGGTCCTAATTGCTGGAATATCAATGGTTCACAACATTATTTGAGTGCGGTGTATTGAAACTTTTCTGAAGTCCTTGGCAAAGTTGAAAATTTAGTGCTCTCCAGAGCACCAAGGCTACTGGAGGTCGGAGGGGAGTTGTTGGTGTGGATCAGCAACTTCCTAACTGATGGACTACAAGCGATCTTTATTAGAGGCCCAAGATCAGCTGATGCGAGGGTGAAAAGTAGACTAAACAAGGAACGCTAGCTGCCAGGCCATCTTTCTCGTCCACATCGCCGATGTGGAGGCGAGCCACGCTTCGGTATCGTCATTTGAGGACATTAATGGTGCCGATAAAAAAAATGGATAGTGAGAGGTTGCAGGAAGATCTGTCTGCATTACGTATATGACTGGGCTCAAATAAATAACGCACAATTTAACGAAACAAAATTCTGAGAACATCAATAGCCTCTTCGGTCCTCTCATCACTAGCCCCTCGTACCCTCTCATCACTAGCCCCTCGTACGTGCCCATCGCTAGCCCTTCGTGCTCTCTCATCACTAGACCCGCCGCCCTCTCACCTGAAGGGATGGCTCCGGAAGCAGCGTCGGCGTCGGCGCACTGCGGACTGTCGGAAGCGCGGCGTCTGCGCCAGGCCCCAACGGCGGGGGCGACTCGTGGCAATTGTGGCAGTCACGTGGCACCGGCCACCGCCACGTGGCAACCGGTGGCACCTGGGACTCTACCGTGGCATCGATGAGGTGGTGGGTGAGGCAGTGGTTGAGGCGGCGGCTGAGGGCGTCACCCGTCACCCAAGTACCGCGTAGGACGTCATCCCGCCCGACGTCTGGGTGCTCTTTAAGAGACCACCAGGCCTCTTTTCCTTCACTCACTTCCCTCCAGACAAATGACGTTGAAAAAACGTTGAGTACGTGTTGATTTCGTTGAAACAACGTTGATTATGTAGAAACAACGTTGATTACGTAGAAACAACGTTGATTATGTAGAAACAACGTTGATTACGCAGAAAAAATGTCGATTTCGTAGAGACAACGTTGATTACGTAGAAACAACGTTGATTACGTAGAAAAAAACTTTGATTACGTTACGTGTTGATTACGTTACGTGTGGATTCCATTAAAACAACGTTGATTACGTTACGTGTTGATTCCGTAGAAACAAGGTTGATTACGTTACGTGTGGATTCCGTAGAAACAACGTTGATTACGTTACGTGTTGATTTCGTTGAAATAACGTCAAATCCAAGTTATTCCAACGTCACATGTCTGCTGGATTGCCACTCATATATATGAGGCCCAACGTACAACTTAAGTGTACTTTGCACTTCATTTTTCTGCACGCACGCATGAATAACTATTATCAAATTTGTTCTTTCTTCTTATACAAATATTGGGGCTACACAGTGTCCTGGAGTTTGAAAGTCTTGCTTCACCTCACGCGACCTCACAGCGATGACTCTGAATATCTTACGCATTCTACTCTAGAAAATTCACAATTTTTCAGGGAATAGCGTTAGGAGAGAAAAATGCTAATTATTATTGCTTTACATTTTTTCATGCTTTCACAAAGATGAAACTTGAGATGAAAATTTCATTGAAGAACATAAAATCGGCAGTTTTGCAAGCATGAAAGCCTGGTGAAAAGTCTATATTACTTCAGCATCGCCGGCATTGAATATCAGCAGGGATCGGAAGGGACGTTAGAGGTTTGAAAATAGGAAAAAAAGTGAGTCTTTATCATGTATCAATGATTAATGGAGAAAGTCTGTATCATGCATCAATGATAAATCAAAAAAGTTTGTATCGTGTATCAGTGATCATTAAAGAAAGTTTGTATTGTGTATCAATAAATATTAAAGAAAGTATGTATCATGTATCAATGATTATTAAAGAAAGTTTGTACCGTGTATAAAATTATTTATAAACGAAGTTCGTATCGTGCATCAATGATCAATAAAATGACGGAGGGGAGAAACGCCAAGCGCTTCAATAACGTTTACTGGCATCACACACACAATTTCATTATTTTTTCGATACTGCGAATCTTCCAGCTGCTCCAATCATAATCCTCCAGCTGCTCCAATCATAATCCTCCAGCTGCTCCAATCACAATCCTCCAGCTGCTCCAATCATAATCCTTCNGTCTGCTAACTCAACCAACTACTGGTCGTCTGCTAACTCAACCAACTACTGGTCGTCTGCTAACTCAACCAACTACTGGTCGTCTGCTAACTCAACCAACTACTGGTCGTCTGCTAACTCAACCAACTACTGGTCGTCTGCTAACTCAACCAACTACTGGTCGTCTGCTAACTCAACCAACTACTGGTCGTCTGCTAACTCAACCAACTACTGGTCGTCTGCTAACTCAACCAACTACTGGTCGTCTGCTAACTCAACCAACTACTGGTCGTCTGCTAACTCAACCAACTACTGGTCGTCTGCTAACTCAACCAACTACTGGTCGTCTGCTAACTCAACCAACTACTGGTCGTCTGCTAACTCAACCAACTACTGGTCGTCTGCTAACTCAACCAACTACTGGTCGTCTGCTAACTCAACCAACTACTGGTCGTCTGCTAACTCAACCAACTACTGGTCGTCTGCTAACTCAACCAACTACTGGTCGTCTGCTAACTCAACCAACTACTGGTCGTCTGCTAACTCAACCAACTACTGGTCGTCTGCTAACTCAACCAACTACTGGTCGTCTGCTAACTCAACCAACTACTGGTCGTCTGCTAACTCAACCAACTACTGGTCGTCTGCTAACTCAACCAACTACTGGTCGTCTGCTAACTCAACCAACTACTGGTCGTCTGCTAACTCAACCAACTACTGGTCGTCTGCTAACTCAACCAACTACTGGTCGTCTGCTAACTCAACCAACTACTGGTCGTCTGCTAACTCAACCAACTACTGGTCGTCTGCTAACTCAACCAACTACTGGTCGTCTGCTAACTCAACCAACTACTGGTGGTCTGCTAACTCAACCAACTCCTGGTCGTCTGATAACTCAACCAACTCCTGGTCGTCTGCTGCACATTTATAGGAGTGTGGCCGCCGCACCACGCGCAGGTCCAGAAAAATTGCGTGAATTTCCTGGACAACATTTTTATAATCAGTTAAGATTATGCGCGGTGGTGTAAAATTTACCGCGTGACGTGACGGTTGCAGAGCTGAGCAATTCAGTAATACACTAGCAGCGGTGCGTGAATGAGGCATGGTTGTGCAAAACTAGGGGTAGAACGGAATCTGATACACATCGTCAGGTATCATTACAATTAATGTTATCTCCGTACGTCCTCTTTTACAACATTAAACAAAATCTCGTCCTTTATTAACTTCTATTCGAACCAGAAAATAAGAAAAGATCGTTAATTATTTTCAGATCAAACAAAAACTACTATCCCAACGTATATTATCGTAGGATCAAACGTGGAAAAGCAATTTCATCGTAAATTATATAAAATCTTATCATTGTGATATCGATTCTGAAGAATAGGCCTGATGTGGCCTGTCGCCGATTCTCGTTTTTTTCGTAACTTTTCAACAGAAGATCTGAAATCGTGTCATTTGACCGGATCTTTTCAGGACTAACGATAGTATGAAATACTGGACTTACACCGGGTTCGATATGGTGCTAGGCATTTCAAGTTTGAACCTAATAATATTGTCTGATCAAACATTATCGTCCGGTCTACAAAAGGATACGATCCAATGGAAAATTATCATCGGATATAATTAAAAAAAGATCTGATTGTAACTATCGTCTGATCAAACCATAACTACGACCTCATCGTAAATTATCGTCGGAGCAAACAAAAAAATACGTACACAGTGTAAGTTATGGTTGGGTGAAGCGATAACATTTGCTACAACCGTCGGCCACCGCTTGGCTTCATCTCATCCAAGCTAAAACGCAATCAGCAGAGAGGCGGTAATTGGGGCCAGGTGGTGGGCAGAGAGGTGGCAGGGTTACTCTGATGAGGGTTAAATTGATTAGGGTTACCTTATGATTACTATTATTATGATTATTATTAATATTGTTATTATTATTCGGCGAAGCCGTTATCGTGGCGTCTGGTTCAAATGAACTTCGACGGCACGTTAGACGTAAGTTTGCAAATGTTACTATGACGAGGGTTACCCCGACGAGGGTTAAATTGACACGGGTTACTGCGACGAGGGTTACTCTGACGAGCCTATCCATCATCAAGACACCCCCAGCACCAGTAAGCCATCAAACACCTGGAACTGTACTCACTGGAGAGGAGAAAAGAGAGGTATATCATATTGTACACTTGGAAGATGATTACCGGACTGGCTCCCAACTTTGAGAGCGAGACCTCCAGAATAGTGAAACGTTACAACAAATAAAGGGGGAGACTGAGCAGGGATCCCCCATTTAATAACTGAGCATCGGCCAGAATACAGACTCTTCGTGAGGGATCACTGTCCGTGGTAAGACCGAGGCTCTTTAATGTCTTGCCAAAAGTGATGAGAGGAGGGGAGTTACCCTTGCGACTTTAAAGAGACAGGTGGATTAGTTCCTGAAGAAGATCCCGGATTGTCCAGTAATGGAAAACTACCCTCAGCAAGTGACAAGCAACAACATCTTGCATCAGCTGGCCCAAAGGAGGGAAAACGAACACGTCCAACGTTACATCCGGGACCCGAGGGGGGGCGACCTGCCTAGCGACGACTCGGAGACGGAGGACGACGAAGGCGGCGCATCAGCGTGACCGGGGACAGAGATGTCCTAAACTCATCTTAAGGTCTCTAGGTCACTTTCATTTCCACTCAACCTTTTATGTATTGTTTAAGAGATTGGCATGCCTGCCTGTTATGTGCCGTACGTCTCACGTCACGAAAATGTTGGCAGGCCTGACTGTTATGTGCCGCACGTCACGTTAGCTTCGTCAGTTTTAATTTCATGTTTTTCGACTGTACGTAGGCAAAATAAACAGTTTTTAATCCTGGATGCAGTTTACCTCGCTAGGCTGCGGCCATTAGAGATAAACTGTAACAAACGGCCGGTCATTCTTTGGCCGTCTCTAAACCGCCTATAATTTACATGAGGAAGCGACAACAGACTCAACGCTTCCTTTATTTCCTGCCGCAGGATATTAGGGCGTGCAGGGGGTTTAGAGGTCCGTACGAATAGCATTGGGATCATAGCGGTAGGAATAGCATTATGTACAGAGGGTATTATTCCTAACCACAACTCTGGTAGGAATAGCACTATGAATGAGGGGACGCTTGTGACAGCATGGCAGTAGAGGGTTAACCCACAACTCTGGTAAGAATAGCGTTATGTATAGAGGGCTAAACTACAACTCTGGTAGGAATTGCATTGAGCAAAACTCGAGTCATGAATCCAATACTCAGGCAGCAAGTATTGGAGCCTCAACTTGTCGGAGTTCTTGGTTTAATTTTCTTCTCTTTTTACCTTTAAAGAAATCGATGAAATTATTGTTCATTTTTAGTTGCGTTGATAGGAAAATAACAGCAAACGCAGGCAGGGGAACAAGGCATTTCCGTGGCAATCAAAGTATTCGCTCGGAGGCATCAGTTGCGAGAGCAGCGAACACTTGCTTTGCTCTTCTCTAATGCACGTGTCCTGGAACGGCAGCAGTAACTGCAAGAACAGCAGCAGTAACTGCAATAACAGCAGCAGTAACTGCAATAACAGCAGCAGTAACTGCAATAACAGCAGCAGTAACTGCAATAACAGCAGCAGTAACTGCAAGAACAGCAGCAGTAACTGCAATAACAGCAGCACAACAGAAGGTCCCGCGCCGATCTAGAATTTCTGCGGCCGTCGTCTCGATATTCCGGTAATGCCGAACGCATTCCTGCAGGAACGCTGGGGGCATTTGGTGCAGAGCAGACGTTGTGCTGCTGCTGCTGCATGCTGCAAGTAACTGCTGCTGCAGTGAATTTTTGCTGCAGCGGCTGTTGGCTAAGTACACCTAGACGCATAAGTACACCTAGAAGCATAAGTACTGTACACGTAGAAGCATAAGTACACGTAGAAGCATAAGTACACGTAGCGGCATAAGTACACGTAGCGGCGTAAGTACAAGTGGCGGCTTAACTACACGTAAGCATCTAATTTCGGGTCTGTGAGTGGTGGGCTTAGCTTGAATGGCCATTTTTCAGCTGAGAGTTACGAACTGATAATCATTCATCACAGTCTGGCCTTTGGTTATATTACCACATTAATTCACCGAACATTTTGGGGGTCGGTGCTCCCAGGTTACTCAACAATCGGGCAATTAACTCATTTCATGAGGGAGTTACAGTATCTAACGGGTTAGTCTGTGATGGATTAACGAAGGTTAACAATGTTTATAGTGGATAACTTGTGAAAACAAAGTCTACGAATCCATCCGAGGCAGCGCTTGAGGAGGCATTGCTGAATGAATTCCCTCAGTTAAACTATCACTTCTCTCATATTCTTCCTAGGCAGCTTGGTTCGGTCAGTATGAACGCCTTCAAGAACAGACTAGACGAAGCTCTGTAGGGCCCGTAGGGGCATATGTTCAGTCTTAAAATGCCTGACACCTTACGTGCTTTGCAATAAGTCCAGCAGCTATCTCAAACAATCGTCAGTTAAGGAAAGATCGGATTGCAAAGGCCGGTTCCCTTTCGAATCAAGTCACGAAATGTACAAGAATCGGCAACAGGCCATGGGCCTATTTCTTCAGTGCCGACACTTCTATTCTATTCTAGCTGTGGTCCTAAGTCACGTTGTTGCTTAAGTTCAGCTATGATCCAAGATTAGGTTGTTGCTAAGTTCAGCTGTGATTCAAGGTTACGTTGTTGCCGAGTTCAGCTGTGGTCCAATGTTAGCTTGTTGCTTAGTTCAGCTGTAGTCCAATGTTAGATTGTTGCTTAGTTCAGCTGTGGTCCAAGGTTGGCTTGTTGCTTAGTTCAGCTGTGGTCCAAGGTTAGCTTGTTGCTTAGTTCAGCTGAGGTCCAAGGTTAGCTTGTTGCTTAGTTCAGCTGTGGTCCAATGTTAGCTTGTTGCTTAATTCAGCTGTGGTCCAAGGTTAAGTTGTGGTCCAATGTTAGCTTGTTGCTTAGTTCAGCTGTGGTCCAATGTTAGCTTGTTGCTTAGTTCAGCTGTGGTCCAAGGTTAGCTTGTTGCTTAGTTCAGCTGTGGTCCAAGGTTAAGTTGTTGCTTAGCTCAGCTGTGGTCCAAGGTTAGCTTGTTGCTAAGTTCAGTAGAGCTTCAAGGTTAAGCGGTTCGAGTACCTAATTCCGTGTCTAATTTGAACAATATTATTAAACTGCGAAAATTATACTTAATGCCTAATGCATTTCAGTTCAGAGTTAGTAAATTATTCCTTCACAGATCACACTTCGCTGCGCAAGCTCTGGCAAATTAATCTTGTAGCTGAAGACATGAAAAAAACTGCTGCAAAGTTTGCGGTTGATGGGCATTTCCACATCGCGATTGATTCCGAGGATTCGATCAGGATGATTTTATTGTTGGTGGAAGCCTTCAAGCGATTGTGCAATTTTAGGGAGCATTTAATTGGTTCAGCATCGGAAGAAGATTCTAGACATTATCCTCAGGAATGCTCATCTCTGGAGTGTCGACCTCTCCGACAGACACAGTTTGCGAGTTTAGGTGGGTCAACGTTTAGAGGGCAGCTAGCTGGTCAGGGCGCTGGGCCACATGTGCTGGAGCCGCAGGCGTTTGACCACAGGTGCTGAAGCCGCAGTCGCAGGACCACATATACAGAAGCCGCAGTCGCAGGTCCACAGGTGCTGGGCCACAGGTGCTGGGCCACAGGTGCTGGAACCACAGGTGGTGGAACCACAAGTGCAGGAAGCACAGGCTCTGGAGCCACAGGCATTAAGTTCGAAGGTTCTCACACCATAAACACCCTAGCCATAGAACCTTCATCTCTTAGGAGTTCTCGAGGTAAAAATCTTCATATGATATGCATGTTGTCACCCGTGACGAGAGAGAGGGTTGCGGGGCTACAGCAGCTGGGGGGCTACAAGAGCTGTGGGCTACAGGAGCTGGGGGCTACAGGAGCTGGGGGCTACAGCAGCTAGGGGGCTACAGCAGCTGGGGGGCTACAGCAGCTGGGGGCTACATGAGCTGGGGGGGCTACATGAGCTAACGGAAAACATAACATAATATCCGTTTATAACATTGAGCTCTCAACCGAAATCGCACAGAAATGTTCACCTCAGAAGCAATACATAAATTTCCGTGCTAACATATAAGCTTTGGGGCAAAATTTTGTAGCCAAAGATGAGCTTAACTGACTTAAATTAACAGCACTGACTGCTAGGAGCATCAAGTTAGGAGCTTTGCGCTAGGATGCCACGCAAGGAGCACCGCGGGAGGAGCACCACGATAAGAGCACCGCACCTCACACGACAACCTTCGGTAGAAGACTGGGATACCTGCCCTGCCCTGCCTCTGCCCTGCCCCTGCCCTGCCCTGCCCCTGTCCCCTGCCCTGCCCCTGCCTTGCCCTGCTCCTGCTCTATCTCTGTCCTGCCTTTGCCCTGCCCCTGCCTTACCTCTGCCCTGCCTCTGCCCTGCCTCTGTACTACCTGTCGTCCCCGCACTCTGCCCTACCTCCACCCTGCCTCTGCCCTTCTCTTGCATTGCCTCTGCCCTGCCTCTGCCCTGCTCCTACTCAGCTTCTGCCCTGCCTAGCTCCTTTACTGCACCTGCTCCACCCCTACCCTACGCTACCTCTGTTCGGATGAATCTTTGCAGACATTGTCGGTTTTCAGCTCAACTAATAAACTGTCCTAATAATTGTACTAATGATAATTAATAAACTATCTTAATAATTGAACTAATTTTAACTAATAAACTGTCATAATGATTGTACTAATGTTAACTAATAAACTGTCCTAATAATTGTACTAAGGTTAACTAATAAACTGTCCTAATAATTGACCTAATTTTAACTAATAAACTGTCCTAATAATTGTACTAAGATTAACTAATAAACTGTCCTAATAATTGTACTAATGTTAAGTAATAAACTGTACCAATAATTGTACTAATGTTAAGTAATAAACTGTCGTAATAATTGTACTAAAGTTAACTAATAAACGGTCATAATAATTGACCTAATGTTAACTAATTAACTGTCCTAATAATTGTACTAATGTTAAGTAATAAACTGTACCAATAATTGTACTAATGTTAACCAATAAACTGTCATATTAATTGACCTAATGTTAACTAATAAAATGTCCTAATAATTGAACTAATGTTAACTAATAAACTGTCGTAATAATTTTACTAATTTAACCAATAACTCGCATTTCGTAGACTTCAAGCATGAAATGGATTTTGAAATTACTTAATTATTTAATCTAATGAAATAGACTTGATGTGACTGATGGAATTGCAGCGGCACGAAGCCTCTGGACTGCGTGACTGGAATGTGGCGGGGATATGAGTGGTGATGTGGTGAGTGGGGATGTGGTGAGTGGGGATGTGGTGAGTGGGGATGTGGTGAGTGGGGATGTGGTGAGTGGGGATGTGGTGAGTGGGGATGTGGTGAGTGGGGATGTGGTGAGTGGGAGGGAATAGTGAGAAGCTCAAATGAATGGTGTTAAGTATGAAGTACGATGAATTTGATACTTAGAACTCACTTAGTACGATACTAATTAAAAACTAGCATTGAAGAACTGTACAATAGATGATAGAGAAATACCCTTAGACAGAAAATACAAAGTAAAAGAATAAGAGGTAATAAGTAAGAAGAAAGATCAAAAGATAAAAAAATATAACTCAGTACTCACTGCAGTGAGTGAAAGAGAGCGCATTTTCTCGTCGACGAAAACATGAAGTCACGGACGGACGGACAAACAGACGGACAGATGGAAGGACAGACGGACATTGCGAGCACAATAGTGTATTTTTTCATAAATAATAAAATGCGCTAAAAAGAGAATATGTATGAGATAAAGACAATGGACAACGATGGTGAAGAAGAGAGAAGAGGTAAGAGAAAACACGAGGGAGTAATGAATGATAGCAAAGATGGCTGGAGACTGCGATAGAGAGAATGGTGGTCGAGGCAATAAGTATACGGAGTCCGAATGCAAATAATAATTACATAGCTAACAATAATAACGAAATAACGAATAACAATAATTATCTGTAATAATTACAAAATTGAAAATAATTCTACGGATTTTGTATGAGCCGGAAGGTTGACTGAGCGAACGCAACGCGGAAGCTGCGGTCTTAAAGAGGAGAGGAGGAGAGGAGGAGAGGAGAAGAGGAGAGGAGGAGAGGAGACAAACAAGGAGTCATATTGCACTATGCCGTACAGACTAAGGGCAACATAGGAGTGCTAGTACACTATAATGTACAGACTAAGGGCAACATAGGAGTGCTAGTACACTATAATGTACAGACTAATGGCAACATAGGAGTCCTATTGCACTATGCCGTACAGACTAAGGGCAACATAGGAGTCCTATTGCACTATGCCGTACAGACTAAGGGCAACATAGGAGTGCTAATACACTATAATGTACAGACATAGGGCAACATAGGAGTCCTATTGCACTATGCCGTACAGACTAAGGGCAACATAGGAGTCCTATTGCACTATAATGTACAGACTAAGGGCAGCCAAGGACCGCGAAGAGGCGCTCTTTACGCAGCGGCTGACGTCACCGCAGCTCGTCAGGGTGGGGCTGTGAATTTTAAGGAGGAGGAGTAATTGTGAGGGGGGCAGAGGGGGTATTCCGACCCCCCTTCTCCTTGTCGAGTATTCCGCAATTCCGCAGTGCCTGTGTGTGCGTGTACATGTACGTACATGTACACGCATGCATGTGTGTGTGTGTGCACGTGGCCAGGATTCACTGTATCAGCACAAACTATAATCCATTCAACACGTCTTTTTCTTAGTCTGATTCGGCACATTGCAGGACAGTTTCTGGATAATTTCCGTGTCTTTCATTTTTTTTCCTTTGTGCAATAAATCAGGAGGAAATAGAATGGATGCTGAAGCCAACGTCTGTAATAGCTAGCGTCGTTAATATAGTTTTGAACAAATTCAAGGCGCCCAAATGACAAATTCGAAGTCATTCGAAGTGCAACGTTGTGAACTAAACCTCGTTTTCTCTGGATGCAAATGACTAACGCAAGTCTGCGGTAAATGCTCCTGAGATTTAACTTACTTTCCACCGCGCATCCAAACCTCTGGTCAGTAAAGTTCAGTCGATCCAATTAGATTATCATTGTAAATAGCACTTGGCTAATGTTATCCAGCTACAAATAAATGTGCGTGTCAATACTATTTAGTATTTATTTGTTTGGCTCGTAAGAGGTTTTGAGGGAAGCTATTTTCAACTATTTCGAGAATTTTATTTCCCTATCTTGCCTGGTGAAGCGCCACGCCCATTCCATGCCACTCCTGCGTCCAGAAATCACGCGAGGAAAATAACTCAACTTGGGAATTAAATATTCATAATAGATTAAAGTCTATTCGGTTTGATGGCGCAAGATTCGCTGAACTGAATTCATTTAAGCAGGACGATCGGAAACGTATTAGTTGCATCTGTCACCCCAAACAACATCACAGCGTGACGTAAGATGCCATCACGCTGCGTAAGAAAACCTGCGTATTTTCATGAATAATGTTTATAACGAAATTATTCTCAGATTAAAGTAACAAAAACCGTTTTGTCACACGCATACTAACGTTAACTAAACCCTCACTAATCGCGTTATCCAAGTAACACTATTAACCAGGCATTGTCTAACAAATTCTCCGACGATCGCTTTTAAAAATAATTTGTTTAGAGACATTTTTAACTAATTTCAACAATAATTATAACATGCTATTTTATTCGCTTTAACTTGATATTAATTTGTAAAAGAATACCGTTTTATTATTTGTGTAATACAGCTAGGCAGGTTTTGTTTCTATCTATAGGAGTTGGTGCTCAGTGTATGCCGGCAGTGCTCTAGAACCCTGCAGGGGNCACGTTATCTTTGACGCCTATGTAGTTATACTCGCACGTTATCTTTGACGCCTATGTAGTTATACTCGCACGTTATCTTTGACGCCTATGTAGTTATACTCGCACGTTATCTTTGACGCCTATGTAGTTATACTCGCACGTTATCTTTGACGCCTATGTAGTTATACTCGCACGTTATCTTTGACGCCTATGTAGTTATACTCGCACGTTATCTTTGACGCCTATGTAGTTATACTCGCACGTTATCTTTGACGCCTATGTAGTTATACTCGCACGTTATCTTTGACGCCTATGTAGTTATACTCGCACGTTATCTTTGACGCCTATGTAGTTATACTCGCACGTTATCTTTGACGCCTATGTAGTTATACTCGCACGTTATCTTTGACGCCTATGTAGTTATACTCGCACGTTATCTTTGACGCCTATGTAGTTATACTCGCACGTTATCTTTGACGCCTATGTAGTTATACTCGCACGTTATCTTTGACGCCTATGTAGTTATACTCGCACGTTATCTTTGACGCCTATGTAGTTATACTCGCTCGTTATTTTCGACGCCAATGTAGTTATACTCGCACGTTATTTTTGCACCTCGTGATGACAAACAATTTACCTAAAATTCTCTTCCAATGTAAAAATTGCGAGCGTATATGAGTAAACAGTCGAAGATGGGCTTTATGAAGCAGTCCATCATAAAAACATTTTTTCTTCCAGCTGATGCGTAGAAAACTAGGATGAAGAATTTGACTGAGCAACTCTTGCAAATGGCCGGGCCAACGTTAGTACGACGGTTGATTTGATTTATTTATTAATTATTAGCACTTATTTCCTTCTTATATAATTAACAATCAAGAGACCATATAATTATATACGATCATAATTAAATATGCAGATTTAAATTAAAAGTCATATGATTGTGCTATTTTAGCACGGTCAAGATACCTCCTTTTCAACCAACATTTAATAAAGTGAGATATGAGAACAGCCTCTAGCTTAATAGGCATGAAACCTCTCCGTTCCGCGCTCCTTTCTCAGTCTCGACAATCTTTATGTAGGCGGGAATTTTTCTAGCAAAATCTGCCGATATATATCAACCATCACCGAGGTTAGACATCACCCGAACACAAGAGAAGAGGAGCCGTTCGTATTTCAATCAGCACGCATATATTGATAGGCGGCGAGTTAGGTGCAGTAGTAACGCGAAATATATTGATGACGAGAACATCGAGCGGGAGACGTTAGTGACTACGGACCTTCAGCAACGCTTCAGTGGCAGTGCACGTCAAGCCTTCGTCGTGACAGCACCGCGCGTCATGACGAGCTTCACATCCAAGGGCGAGACACGCGGAACTGACGTTGATGTCAGCACAACGGCGGCAAGATAGCGTAAATTTTTAGAGTGTCAATGAGCGACTCGCAACTTTTAGTCTCACATCAGTTGATAGCGATCAAGATGTCGCCGTGGTGAAACTCACTTACAACGTTCGTACGTCATCGTGGTTGCTGCATTTGTCACCTACGACGATCGTACGCCATCGTGGCTGCCGCATTCGTCACCTACGAAGATCGTAAGCCATCGTGGCTGCCGCATTTGTCACCTACGACGATCGTACGCCATCGTGGCTGCCGCATTTGTCACCTACGAAGATCGTACGCCATCGTGGCTGCCGCATTTGTCACCTACGAAGATCGTACGTCATCGTGGCTGCCGCATTCGTCACCTACGAAGATCGTACGCCACTTCACCGTCCAAGAGAGTGCTAGCACATCTCACCGAAGTCGCATCGTATCAGAACTTACCTCGACCTAACTTAACCTAAATTAGCCTGAATTAAACTGACTAGATAATGTAATGAAGACGAATACGAATAAAATTACTCACGTATCACAGCTGCCGCCGAGTAATGTGAGGCAGGCAGTTACTCACCTGCAAGAAAACAAATGAAAAAATCATTTATTGCACAAATTAATGAAAATTAACCCATATATAATTACCCCTATCATTAATTTGATAGGAGTAATTAAATATGAATTAGTTCAACTGAAACATCAACACGTGCAGTCTAGGAATATGACAACTTTACACCATATACATATTTTAGTGTTTGTAGCCTGGTGCCCCGAATATAAAGCGGGAACGGGTTAGAGTGGCAACAGATAGAGAGTGAACAGTTAGAAGAGGGCCAGCGTTAGAGAGGGACTAGTTGGGCAGGAAGGCTGGTGGGCAGGAAGGCTGGTGGGCCGGAAGGCTGGTGGGCAGGAAGGCTGGTGGGCAGGAAGGCTGGTGGGCAGGAAGGCTGGAGGGAAGGAAGGCTGGTGGGCAGGAAGGCTGGTGGGCAGGAAGGCTGGTAGATAAGAAGGCTGGTGACGCTCAGTAACTCGAAGAAGTGAATCATGGCGTCGTGGCCTTCAGTTTACAGTCAAATCTTCAAGCTTCGCAGTTGGGTTCTTGCGTTGGGAGTTCCGGGACCAATAAAAATCTTTTTGTGATACCAAAGTCCCATAAAAAAGGATTTGGTGGCCACAGATTTGTGTTCCACGAGCTCCTTGGAACAAATTACCAGAAATAGGAGCAGTCACTTAAGATCATAACTCATTTAAAGTCTTATTCATTATTATTGCTGGTACCGGATTGCCCAAATATGACTGCCATGACAGGGTGTTGACTAAGTAACACGATAATGATACTTAGTGAACTCGGGTTGCTGAGTGACGGCCTTTGATGGCGATGACGAAAATGCGTTCCAGAGATGAGATTAGAAGAGACTTTAAAATAGCCAGAAAGTCGATCAGCCTTCACCGGCCCCTCACTCTCATGGGAAAGAAGGGGAAGGTACCACCATTACACAAAAGAGCTGCGGTCAGATTTCAATCTCTTCGGGAAGGATCCTTTCCGTGGCTGGACCGAGGCCGTTTAGCGTCCTGCCCAGGAGCTGAAAGGAGGGGAGTTCACCCCGGCGACCTTCCAGAGACCGGACGTGTTCCTGGGCACAATCCCTGATAGTCCGATTCAGCGCCACTGCCAGCAGCAAGAGGTAAACAACAGCATCGTGCATCAGCTGGCCCAACTAAAGGCATCCGTTGGCCCAACTGAGGGCATCAGCTGGCCCAACTGAGGGCATCAGCTGGCCCAACTAAGGGCATCAGCTGGCCCAACTGAGGGCATCAGCTGGCCCAACTGAAGGCATCCGTTGGCCTAACTGAGGGCATCAGCTGGCCCAACTGAAGTTATCCGTTGGCCCAACTGAGGGCATCAGCTGGCCCAACTGAAGGCATCCGTTGGACAACTGAGGGCATCAGCTGGCTCAACTGAGGGCATCAGCTGGCCCAACTGAGGGCATCAGCTGGCCCAACTGAGAGCATATGCTGGCCCAACTGAAGGCATCCGTTGGTCCAACTGAGGGCATGAGCTAATGATAATAAACGTCGACAGGTACAGAGCAACACCGAGGCAACCGAATCGTATGACCAGGCGTAACCTACGCGGGTTACGCCAGCCCACGCAACCTAGTCTGCCGGTGCAGCAAATTAAACCATTGCTCATTTATTTGCATTGGCAATGCAAACCACGGACATTGCCGACGCTGGTGAATTGCGTCATTTTGGATGATTGGACTACAGGTGTGAATGACTGCATGATAGTTTTGAATGACGACTGTATGGTCGGATTAGATGATAGCATGAATGTAATTTAGACGAGTAGTGAATGTGGAATTATTTACGCAGGCGTTTATGAAGTCATGAAAGTCGGATGGGTTGACTCAACAAACGCGCGCAGTGCATCAAAAGCCTGGCACAAACACCGCCGACCCGCCAGACGACTGCACAAATAGCGTTTACTTGCAATGATTTGTTTGACATAATGCTATTCCTACCAGAGTTGTAGGTTAAGCCTTTACTGCCAAGAACACGCGTCCTCCTATTCATAATGCTATTCCTACCAGAGTTGTGGGTTAGGCCTTTACTGCCATGCCGGCACACGCGTCTTCTTATTCATAATACTATTCCTACCAGAGTTGTGGGTTAGGCCTTTACTGCCATGCCGGCACACGCGTCTTCTTATTCATAATACTATTCCTACCAGAGTTGTGGGTTAGGCCTTTACTGCAATGCCGGCACACGCGTCCTCTTATTCATAATGCTATTCCTACCAGAGTTGTGGGTTAACCCTTTACTGCCATGTCTATACACGCGTCCCCTTGTCCATAACGATATTCCTACCAGAGTTGTGGAATGACTTTTTACTGCCGTGCCGTCTCACGCGTCCTCTTATCCATAATGCTATTCCTACCAGAGTTGTAAACTAACACGCCACGATCACCGTAAGTTTCCATCACTTCCGTCGGTATAGTTACGAAGAAAAAGACCCAGTCATTCTCATTCTAAACCTTACACATAGAAAAATAAATGTGTCATATTGACCCAATGGCGGAACAATGTCTTGCCCATAGCTTGAACAGAGAGCGGAAGTATCAACGATACGCCTTATTGCGTGGCTTAAGCAGGTCAGGCAATGGCGAAAATTGCATCACTATATGGACAGCAGAGTCTCACTCATTTCTGTGAGTGTAAGTATATCATTGCAATACGGCGAACAAAGCGCTGCAGGCTGCTAGAGTTACGACAATGTTATCATTTACGAACATCCGGCACCGGGAGCAGCGAAATTCAAGTTGGTGATCTCCCAACAGTTCATAACAACATAATAAATGTAATTACTCGGCTACAACAAAACGTATTTCTTAGCAAAATAGTTCCCTCTCACTCCTCAAGAGAACGCATTTATCCGCAAATTAGTTCACTCTTATGGCATAAAAAACGTATTCCCGTAGTTATTTCTTCTTGTCCCGTAACAAATCGCATTTTTCTTCAGAGGTAGTTGACTGACCCACACATAAAACGTATTCCTCGGCAAAGTAGCTTCTTCTGACCCTACAACAATGCGTATTTCTGCAAAGTAGTTCCTACTGACACCAAAAGAAAACGTGTTCCTCCGCGAAGTAGTTCCTACTGACCCCATAACGAAACGTATTCCTCCGCAAAGTAGTTCTTTCTGATTCCATAACGAAACTATTCCTCCGCAAAGTAGTTCCTACTGACCCTACAACAAAACGTATTCCTCCGCAAAGTAGTTCCTTCTGACCCCACAACGAAACGTATTCCTCCGCAAAGTAGTTCCCTCTCATTCCACAACAAAATGAATTCCTACGCACCGGAACACGAAGTTTATTTGCAATCTTCTCTTAAATGCGGTTAGTTTTTGAAGAACTTTGCCTATTGAATATGATAAACGACAAAGTTTCTCAAGGAGGCTCTCAATCGAGAGAACACAATATCAAGGTGAAAAAAGCTTAAAAACTAAATATATACAAATGATCAAATTTTAGTACGCGTGAGAGTTCAGCACAAACAATATCAATGCGTGATGGGGGCTACTGGATGAGCTGCCAAATGCAGGACAAGTCGAGGTAGACAAGCTTCTTGTACATACCGTTTGCTCTTCATAAATATTCATTTAGTCCCATTAGTAGCTATCTAATAGTGAAAGGTTAGCAAGAATGGAGAGAGTAGGAGTATTTTGGCGAAGTAACAGATATGACGAAACGTCATTTAATTAAGCGAAATAGAGAATGGTAACGTGAATACAAAGCTTGTGTTCGGTATGACGAGACGTGGCGTGACGTCTGCCAGCGATATAAGGCTTGAGATACGGCCCCACATGTGACATGAGTGACACCCTTAGTGACACTGGCTGCATACCTAGTGACACTAGTGACATGAGTGGGTCTTCTGTTGACACACAGGCCATATATAATTAGTATACCTAGTGATATTAGATACACAGTTTTTGGCTCACCAGCGACAACTATTGACACATGAGCAACAAACTTGGGAAACACAATTATTGAAGCACTGACCACATGCCTAGTAGCAACAATTGTATGTGGTAGCACATAGTAGCAACTATTGACAGTTGTTCCACACACCCAGTGACACACTAGTAACACCCCAGTGACACACTAGTAGCACACCCAGTGACACACTAGTAACACACCCAGTGACACACTAGTAACACACCCAGTGACACACTAGTAACACACCCAGTGATACACTAGTAACACACCCAGTGACACACTAGTAACATACCCAGTGAAACACTAGTAACACACTCAGTGATACACTAGTAACACACCCAGTGAAACACTAGTAACACACCCAGTGATACACTAGTAACACACCCAGTGATACACTAGTAACACACCCAGTGACACACTAGTAAAACACCCAGTGACACACTAGTGACACACCCAGTGACACACTAGTAACACACCCAGTGACACACAAGTAACACACCTAGTGACACACTAGTAACACACCCAGTGACACACTAGTAACACACCCAGTGACACACAAGTAACACAGCTAGTGACACACTAGTAACACACCCAGTGACAAACTAATAACACACCCAGCGACACACTAGTAACACTCTCAGTGACACACTAGTAACACACCTAGTGACACACCCAGTGACTCATTAGTAACACACCCTGAGACACACTAGTAACACACCTAGTGACTCACTAGCAACACAGTCAACGTAAGAAGTTTCCACATCCAGCCTGCTGCTCCTGAGGCTTCATATATTACAAGTTACTTTCCAACTGAATTCAACGATACGTCGCCATGTTTCAGAATTAATCAAATCAAAAAACATCGTTAACCTCAAATGTCAAGCAGACAAATACAGAATTGTATTTTTGCCAACATCCCTCGAAGCGGCAAGGATTACTTAAGCCGTAGCACAATAATAAATCTTTCATTTGCAATGTGAAAACAATAACAAAAATAACATGACTAAACCGCCGCCGGCGCAGGACGACTCGACCACAGATGTATATTCAAGGTCACCTGAACTTTTCGTGTCGTCAGCTTCAGGTTTTGCATTTGCCATCTTTCTGTATTCCACTTGGGACTCACTTTCTACACGTGAATATAATTATAAATTGAACACTAAAATATCGATTTTAGAAAAACTGGTTTGTTCGGTGAAATAGGGAAAAGGTCCTTGATCGTTATGGTTACGATGAAGGTCACAATTTGACAGGTCAGCGCAGGTCGGAGCAGGTTAGAACAGGTCAGAGCAGGTCAGCGCAAGTCAGCGCACATTATAGCAATTTGAAACAGGTCAGCGCATGTCAGTGCAGGTTAGAGCAAGTCAGAGCAGGTCAGCGCAAGTCAGAGCAGGTCAGCGCAAGTCAGAGCAGGTCAGCACAAGTCAGTGCACATAAGAGCAGGTTAGAGCAGGTCAGAGCAGGTCAGTGCAGTTCAGAGCAGTCCTGCACTCAAGAGGTGTGCAGAGCGTAAGGCTTGACGTCTGCCAAGCGCCAAAAGTTTGACGGATGCTTGACAGCTCCACGTTTGTTTTGAATATAACCTGACCTTAATTCGTTGCATATTTGTTCGTATGAATAACATGAACTTACAGCTAGCTCAGTTGTCGGGTAAAAACATGACCTTCACACAGCTCTCAGTTGTTTGCTATCAATGAACATGGCTTTCGGAAAGCTGGGCCTATACTTAAAAAAAAAGTTAAGAGATCGTAAGTTCATCAGCCAATCATTGACGGCCTTTCGAACAGAATCCACCAATCATAGACAAGAAATTAGATCGTAAGTACTGGTTATTTTTTCAGTAGAGATGAGATGTGTTCAACTTACTTATGCTTGCTACGCCTAAGCATGGCTTACATGAAGCTTTTAATGCTAGCAGAAAATACTTTCAGATGTTTTAGAAAAACGAAGTATTTTCATTTCTTAGATATTTCCTTTGTCGTCCAACTCTGCTTCAAATATAATCCAATTTACAAGCTTTAGATCTAAAACTTCCTCCTGCAGCGCAGCTCTGCAGACTAGAGTTAGTCCAGGGATAAAGTACAAGGCTGCAGACTAGAGTTAGTCCAGGGATAAAGTACAAGGCTGCAGAAGGAGAATTTGTCCTGCAGCGCGGCTCTGCAGTCGCCATGCCGCGCTGTTGGCAGCTTGCCCAGCAGAGGAGGCGTGGCGGATGGTCTGCTGGACATCAGACTTCAGGTCCTCAGGCGACTACTTCGAGCGTCAGTAGATATAAGGGCAGTGTAAGGCTAGGCAACTACCACCAGCAGACTATAGGTCTATCCAAGCCCCGCCACTACCATCAGCAGACTATGGTCTATCCAAGGCCTCGCCACTACCACCAGCAGACTAAGGTCTATCCAAGCCCCGCCACAACCACCAGCAGACTAAGGTCTATCCAAGGCCTCGCCACAACCACCAGCAGACTATGGTCTATCCAAGGCCTCGCCACAACCACCAGCAAACTAAGGTCTATCCAAGGCCTCGCCACTACCACCAGCAGACTATGGTCTATCCAAGGCCTCGCCACAACCACCAGCAGACTAAGGTCTATCCAAGACCTCGCCACAACCACCAGCAGACTAAGGTCTATCCCAGGCCTCGCCACTAGCGCAGCCATCAAGGATCCTTACAGTCATCCTGGGGCACATTCGCGCCCCAGGAGCGGTAAATAGAGGATTCAATCACACACTTCAGGCTCTCTAATATGTGCGAATAATTGACGCGTGACGCGTGGTGCTGCGCATGATGCGTGGGGCTGCGCATGACGCGTGGGGCTGCGCATGACGCGTGGGGCTGAGCATGACGCGTGGGGCTGAGCATGACGTACGTGTGGTCATAAGCTGCGTGGAGTGACATGTCGCGTTTATAGTCACACGCTTGACGGCGGCAGCGCCCGCCGCGTGTGTTGGTGCGTGCGTTGGTGCGTGTGTTGGTGCTTGTGGTGGCGTGTTTTGGTGCGTGTGGTTACGACCATTGGAACTGATACGTAGCCCAGGGCTATACTCCAAAAGGGACTGGCAGGACTCAACTTTCACCATCGAAGAACAGATTGGAAGGCAATATGGAAGGAACTTAACGAAACAGACTGGAAAGAAGAGTTTCGCGAGATGAATGCAGATGCTGATGAAGATCACAGAGAACATAGCCTGCGAGACATTACTGGACGACTTGTCGACAATCTATGATTGGGCCCTAGTGAATAACAGGCAATTCAACGGCACCAAGTTCGAAGTAATGAAATACAGAGTTGGCACAGAGATCGGGATGCCACATCGCTACTTGGCATCGGATAGCACAGAAATTGAAGAGAAGATACTAGTTCCAGATCTCAGAATGTTGATGTAAACTGAAGCCACGTTCGATGACCACATCGAGGAATTAGTACCCGAGGGAGACAAAGAATGGGGTTGATCTGGTGGACATTTCGAACAAGAGAAGCAGCGCCAATGATTACACTATTCAGCGTCCTAGTGTTCCCCAGTCTTGAATACTGCTGTCAGCTTTGGGCGCCGCTCAAGGCGGGTGCGGTGCGGAAACATGAGGCAGTGCAGCGGGCCTTCACGTACAGGGTCAGCGGTTTGAGGGAGCTTGACCTGAATTACTGGGAAAGGCTGAAACACCTGAACTGTACTCACTGGAGAGAAGAACAGAGAGGTATATCATACTGCACACTTGGAAGATGATAACCGGACTGGCTCCCATCTTTGAATGTGAGACCTCCAAAATTGTGACGTATTAAAACGAAAGGAGATGGAGATTTTGCAGGATTCCCCCATTCAATAACCGAGCCGCGGCCAGAGTACAGACTCTTCGTGAGGGATCAATATCCTTGGTAGGACCAAGGCTATTTAACGCCTTACCAAAGGTGCCGAGTGGAGGGGAGTTTACCCTTGCAACATTCAAGAGACAACTGGACAAGTGGCTGAGAAAGATCCCGGATTGTCCAGTAATGGGAAACTACCCTCAGCAAGTGACAAGCAACAGCATCATGGTGCGTGTGGTGGCGTATGTTAGTGCGTATGGTGGCGTGTGCTGGTGCGTATGGTAGCGTGTTGGTGCGTGTGGTAATGTAACGTGCAACAAGGGGCAGGACGCGAGCGTCAAAACCTCTTCTCACGGCGCCGTGCGGCGCACTGAACTCACGGCGAGGGTAGCCTGAGTCAGCCCTCAGTAGACGAGGCTGCGTCAATAGGCGTGACGGTAATCAAAGTTACTTGTTATTAGTGGTAGGCGTGGTGCTAGTGCCTACCACTTTATTATTAATGCTGACGCATCGTGACGCTCATCGGTTATTAATGCTGACGCTCCGTGATAAGTGGCCAGAGACTGTGAAACTAATGACATCCAAACAGCATAAATAATGTAAATAATAGCATTTATGATGTTGCTAGTGACGCCGCGTCAATAGTGAATATGACTTGTCACTCTTGGCACACACAACAAAAACTTTTGATGGCGGTGACTAGTCACGGTAACTAGTCTCGGTAACTATAACAGTAACTAACAGCAGCAGCAACAGGCCAGGTGGAGGTGGCAGCAACAGACCAGGTGGAGGTGGCAGCAACAGACCAGGTGGAGGTGGCAGCAACAGACAAGGTGGAGGTGGCAGCAACAGACCAGGTGGAGGTGGCAGCAACAGACCAGGTGGAGGTGGCAGCAACAGGCCAGGTGGAGGTGGCAGCAACAGGCCAGGTGGAGGTGGCAGCAACAGGTAACAGCAAGAGCAACAGTTTATTCATCGATTAATGACAACTACCGCAATCAATGGCTTGCCCTACTGCCATCCGCACGCTACAGCTGCACGCTACACATGCACGCTACAGCTGCGCGCTACAGCTGCACGTTACAGCTGCACGCTACACCTGTACGCTACAGCTTCACGCTACACCTGCACACTACACCTGCACACTACACCTGCACGCTACACCTGCACGCTACACATGTACGCTACACGCCACACCTGCACACTGTACGCTACACCTGCACGCTACACCTGCACGCTACACCTGCACGCTAAATCTGCAAACTTGACGCCACACCTACACGCTAAATCTGCACACTTGACGCCACACCTGCATGCTACACGCTACATCTGCACGCTACACCTGCACGCTACATTTGCACACTGTATGCTACACCTGCGCGCTACACATCACAGGTACAAGCTGTCACAATCGAAGCCTCGAAATCGAGCGAAGAGAAGGTGACAATCGCTGTACTGCAAGACCCGGTGCTTGGACCGATCCTCTTCCTCATCCACATCGCCGACATCGCCTTACCCTCGCATCTACATCGTCATTTACGGACGATACAAGAGTGCTGATGAGGATTACAGACGATTTGATATGCAAGAGGTTACAGGATGACTTGTCGACAATATACGATTTGGCCCTAGTGAATAATATGCGATTCAACGGCACCAAGTTAGAAGTAATGAGATACAGAGTTGGCACAGAGGTTGGGATGCTGCACCGATACTTGGTATCGGACGGGATAGGAATTTAGGAAAAGCGACTTGTTCGTGATCTCGGATTGTTGATTTGAAGCTACGTTTGATTACTACATCGCGGCAATCGTAACAAAATTTAGAGGCGTGAGCGACCCTGCATTAAGGCCGCCTCGTACTCGGGAGCACGTAAATCAGCTGCTCTGTGTCAGTTTCTTTTCTAGGCTCGCAGGGAAGCCTCGAGGTAGCTTGCTAGCTCGGTTTGACTCGGATTGGCTAACCCTTGTCATATCCTCGGGTGACTATAAAGTCGGAAAGGAGATTCTGAGGAGAAACTGATTTCGATCGGGCGGCCAAGCAAACCCAGAATAACAGACCCCGCCGAAGCCTAGGCTGTCCCCGAATTTTGTTAGGGAATAATTGCAGAAGGCAGACCACAGATGGAATGGATCTGCATGGCGGGCGTTCCGTGCATGAGAAGCGGTGCAAATTGATACACTTTTCAGAACTTAGGTGCTCCCCATTCAGGAAAACTGCTATCACTTTTGGCGCCTCTTAGGGCGGGTGCGGTACAGCAGTTGAAGGCACTCTAACGGACCCTCATATCCAGGATCAGAGGGATGATGGACCTGCTCTACCGGGAAAGGTTGGAGAATCTCGGACTGTACTCGCTGGAAAGGAGAAGAGAGAGATACATGCATATGATACTGTACACTTGGCTTACGATAACCGGACTGGCTCCCAACTTTGAAAGTGAAACTTTAAGAATTACGATATATCACAACGAAAGGAGGGTGAGACTCTGCACTTGTCAGGATTGAACAACCAAGCCGGAGTTCAACCGCTTCGGGAGGGATTTCTTCCCGTAGCGGGGCCGAGTCTGTATAAAAACGTTCTCCTTTAAGACATCAAAGAGATAATTAGATGCGTTTTTGAGCGCGATCATGGAAAGTGAGATCTAGCGAACAATATGCACTTCAACGGTACCATGTAAAAAGTAATGAGATACAGAGTTGGCACTGAGGCCAGGACGCTGCGCCGCTACTTGGCATCGGACGGCATAGAATTCAAGGAATTGTGGTGAAGAAGATTCAGATGAAGTGTTTATGATTACGTGACGTCAGTGACGTGTTGACATCACGTGAACTGATGACGAGGTTACATCACATGATGCATGGCAATTTTCTAAAAAGATCGCTATTACATTTAAATTTCTCCGGCAGCACAAGAAACGTGCCTAAATTCTAAGTGCTAAACATAGACCGATTCAGGCGCTTCATTTGAGAATTTAAAACGATTACGGATAGCTGCATGCAAGAGTTAATTTGGTATCTAAAAACCATCATATTTAACGGTATATAAAGGTTCAATTTACATTATAAGAACCGTCACAGAGACTGTACGCTGTCGTTTGATTTGAATCCTACGATCGTTTACGGTTAGCAATATTAAAGACAATTAATTTTAATCCTGGAAACTTTTATGATTAACAGTGTACAATCTTTGAACATTTCTTAACCAACTGAACGCATTACTACAACCTGACAGATAAGCAGGATGACTGGACGATAATCTACGCGTTCTGGTAGAACCAGACGTTGACTCCGTCAGTCATGACACTTCTCCAGAAGAGTGAACAGATAAAGAAACGTACTTTTCTAGAACAGTGCAACATACCATCACCAGTGAGTCAACACACAGCGTTCTAGTGACTCTAGATTATGACAGTGCGCACACAGAGTTAAATATTTTATGACTAGATTTTAGATTCCCGTTACTCTACATTCCTAGGACTCCCATGACGCTAGGTTCCTAGTGGACCCGTGACTCTAGAATCGCTGCCGGAGACTAACCTTGAGATGCCGGTGCCACTGGCATAACTGAGGGCGAGAGAACAGAACATTGATAACTGAGGGCGAGAGAACAGAACATTGATAACTGGGGGCGAGAGAACAGAACATTGATAACTGGGGGCGAGAGAACAGAACATTGATAACTGAGAGGCGAGAGAACAGAACATGGATAACTCTGAATGATAACAATAGAGAGCCTCAGTGTTATTCCTACGCTCGTTGTCATCACCAAAAGCTGGAAATGTTAGAGCAAATTACCGGCTAGCTGAGGAGCGAGGCAAAAAGTTCAAAGACATCAATTTTGTAATAAAAATTGCCTCTAAGGATATATATAATTCAGGGATGGAATTAACTGTAGGTTTCTTAGTAGTGCATTAAGATATTACTTATGAATACAATAGAGGGGAGGGAAGCATATCAACCGTGTACTGAAGTTAGTGAAAACACAGCAATGCAGGAAATCAATTGACAGAATAAGAGTTAATGGTTTATAAAGCAAATGAAATCGGTCTAATTGATGAAGATAATCTGAATAATGGGAATAATCGTTACACAAAAATCACCTAAAAATAGTCACTTAAAAATCGCCATTCTATAATTTGACTAATGTGTAATTTTGATAATAAAACTGTCAATGATCGTGACCATTTTCATGATTGTGCCGCTTGATGTGACGAATAATGTTGAGCATCAGCGTTTTTCTTTCATTCAGCTTCTTCAAATAAATCTCACAACGGCTGTGAAGGGTTATTAAAACAAGAGCCACGCATGAAAGGCGGTCTGTGAAAAGTTACAACACTCGCATAAATGTTCGAACAGCTCCTCCAATCACTGTAATAGCCGGCTGATATTTAGGATGTGTTCGAGTGGTGGGCGGCCATGCGGGACTACGGAAGTCAAGCTTTGCGTCATTTATTATTATTCTTAATGTCAGTACAGAATAAAAAAAATCGTAATGATTAGGGCGTTATGTGATGACGAGCCTCCCAGTTATCCTTAATGTGGATTTCAGGCCGCTGCTCAAAGCTCTACACAGGCTAGTACACCCTAGGTCTAGGGCGCGCCTATTCCCAATTAATCGGTACAATAAACAGTAGACATCAGCATGGTATATGCTGGTAAAAGTGGTGCAATGAACGGTAGACATCAGCATGGTTTGCTGGTAAGACTGGTACAATGAACGTTAGACATCAGCATGGTATGCTGGTAACCGTTGTACAATGAACGTTAGACATCAGCATGGTATGCTGGTAACCGTTGTACAATGAACGTTAGACATCAGAATGGTATGCTGGCAATTGTTTCAAGTGCTGCCTTGCGGTCCGTCTCGGGTCATTGATTCGTTGTCTTCTGATTCATTGTCATTCGTGCCGGCACATTGACACGAATAACAAATGTTTTATTGAACAATATAAAGGTTAATATGTCAACAATACACACATGCTTTAAGCTTCAAATTTAGTCAGGTTCTAACGTCTCATTACCCGTATAATCTATGTCTCTAAATCAGTGGCATTCTTCCTCTCTCACAAGTCGTCTGCACTTTAAATTATATCAAAGAGATAAAAACCGAGTTATATCTCTTATTGAAGAGATAAAGACTGAGTTATATCTCTTATTGAAGAGATAAAGACTGAGTTATATCTCTTATCGAAGAGACTAAAGACTGCCATTATGTTTAACTTTATGGCGCTATGATTCGTGTAGATTTTGCTTTACCCCCGGAAACAGACTGTCTGGTTAATGTCACCAGCAACATGGTGGCTTCACAAGTTGCTCTTTACGAGTTTATTTCACATTGAATTTTTTAATTTGATGAGCAAGAAATTACTCAATATGCATGAAGATGTGGCAACAGTTTGACAATTTTTCCGAATTTTAACAAATTTTTCACGTATTTGGTCAGAAAACGAGACGATTGAATTCATCATTTTTTCAATTTGGGATCATAATTCGGGCGTTTTAGGCAATCATTAAGTCACAATTAGGGCGAATCAGAGATAAAAAAACTAAAATTAATGTAATTGATGAATAGGTTTTTATTCATGTATAGACGCACTTTGATCATAGGTTTTACGTACTTATGTTAGTGCTTTTGTCTGCTGGCAACTTGTTCAATGCAATTTATAATTAGCCTTGTTATTTGTTGGCAACTTGTTCAATAC
Source organism: Hyalella azteca (assembly GCF_000764305.2). Taxonomy (NCBI): domain Eukaryota; kingdom Metazoa; phylum Arthropoda; class Malacostraca; order Amphipoda; family Hyalellidae; genus Hyalella; species Hyalella azteca. The sequence goes on along the minus strand of NW_025939085.1, from coordinate 326,537 downwards.
TATGATAGTTACTTAGTCCTGTTATCTGCTTGAACTAAGTTTAATTTCTATTTAATTAATCCTGGAGTTGTCACTAATCAGTGAGTGATAAGCATGAACCAGACCTGGTAGAAATGTGGAGTCGAAAAAGAAAGGGGATAAAAGATGTCAATAGATTATAGTAGATAATGGTTAATTTGGAGGAGAAGATATGAACAGCGATGAAGAAGAAGATGGCAGAAAATAGAATAAGCAACATGGAGATGGAAAGGAACATCAAGAATGTTGGTGACCGGAAAGGTTGTAGATATAGGAATTAGAAGGAGAAACTGTGAGTTGAGGAGGAGATGGCGGGGACGAAGAGAAGACGAGGGAAAGAGAGAGATGACGAATGGCAGGAAGGGATCGTGAGTAGAAAAAGGCAGGAAAGAGAGAGGGAGAGACAACGAGGAGGATGATAACTGAGGAGGGGTGGGACATGACGTAGGAGAGGGAGAGAAGGTGAAAAGTGGGAGATATGACCATGAAAGGGAGAGATGAAAGGGATAGGAGGATATAGGTGATGGTGGAGAGATAGAGATGGCAGAAGAGAGAGAAAATGAAAGGAAAATGGCAAACATGACAGGAGAAAGGGCAATAAGTTGGGGGAAAAAGGGAAATGGCTAATAAGATAGAGATGATGATGGGCTAATCTGAGAGACAGAAGCTGTTGCCACCCACGGTAAATCTGTGAATATTTAGTCCACCCATCCTGTTCTATGGAGGAACAATGTGTCGTTAGCTGACAATATGTGATTACAGTCATGAAATCTGAAGCTGTAAGCTCCTGAATGTGAATGTGGGAAGCATTAAAGCTCGGCCTGTACGTGATAAGAGGATAGAGACGCTACACAGGTTGTTGGTGGAATATAATATGAAATTATAGGTAATCAGTGGGAAGAATGGATTCATTTTTCGATTGCTTTAAAACTTATGTGTAACGTGCCCTGATAGTTCGTTTGAACCAGACGCAACGATAGTCACTTCGTAGAGTAATAATAATAATAAATGGACATTCTCAAAAGCAACCTCTAATTTCTTGGTCGAAATGATGGTCTGAATTCCCCTTGCTTTAAGTCATTCACGTTAAAGATACGATAAAGCAGAATTTTACTTCTAGAGGTACCTGGTCATTCAAAATATTCCTGAAAACTGAATGCAGAATAAAAACTGTCGAGATCTGTTATTTTGCGACTTGTGCCCGATGTTGTGCATCCGAAGACAGGAATATTGTTAGGGGCCAGTTTTTCTATCCCAATGCTGATGGCTATTTAGTTACAATCCAGGCAAATGACGTTGAAACGACGGTGATAACGAGTTAATTTTGTTAAATCCCCATTAATTTAAGGCTATCTCAATGTCAGATGCCTAGGGGTATCATGTTAATTTGGATTTATCGTTGCATCGGGCCAAATTAGCATGTAAAATTAGGGTCAGCCTGATGTAGCCGGCTTCATAATACGTCTCACAGTACGTAGAGAATCTTGAGGAACAGTTAAGACAATAATAAGTTGGTGCTCGACTCATTCAGTGATGTGACCAAAATTCTGCCATTACCGTCCCAAGTAAGGCTCGCGTCACAAATTTCTCTCTCCTTACAGTCCCGCGCGTAATGGGGCAAGCGATAGCTTGAAGTGAGTCATCGGAATTTTATCCGCAGCGTGGTAGGGGCTAAAGGTGCTCTGAATAGATGTATATAAAAGCTTACAGTAGAGCAAAACAATAGTAATTCTACTTCATGTTGTACATATCTTCGACAAATTTTTTAACGACCCAAGCCCCGGTGTCTCGCTCGAATACATCATCAAACACGAGAAGGCTTATGACAGCTGTCACCACAAAAATTTGCCTTTCCAATAGAGCCAACTTGGCTCGTTGAGGCCTTATCTTTATGTTCCCATTAATCCGCAAATAACTTGGTCTAAATTTCAGTCGCTTTACTAGAGAAAAACGCTCGGATTTATCCCTTGCCCTCAGTTATCGGACACTTGGATTCATATCCTTAGTCCTAAATTATCGGACGCTTGGATTCATTCTCTTAGTCCAAAGTTATCGGACGCTTGGATTCATATCCTTAGCCCAAAGTTACGAACGCTTGGATTCATATCATTAGTCCCAGGTTATCGAACGCTTGGATTCATATCCTTAGTCCTAGGTTATCGAACGCTTGGATATATATCCTTTGTTCTACGTATCGGACGCTTGGATTCATATCCTCAGTCCTAAGTTATCGGACGCTTGGATTCAAATCATTAGTCCTAGGTTTTCGGACGCTTGGATTCATATCCTTAGTCCAAAGTTACGAACGCTTGGATTCATATCATTAGTCCTAGGTTATCGAACGCTTGGATTCAAATCCTTAGTTCTAGGTTATCGAATGCTTGTATTCATATCCTTAGCCCTAAGTTATCGGACGCTTGGATTCATATCGTTAGTCCTAAGTTATCAGACGCTAGGATTCATATCCTTAGTCCTATGTTATCGAACGTTAGGATTCATATCCTTAGTCCTAAGTTATGGACGCTTGGATTCACATCCTCAGTCCTAAGTTATCGGACGCTTGGATTCATATCCTTAGTCCTAAGTTATCGGACGCTTGGATTCATATCGTTAGTCCTAAGTTATCGGACGCTTGGGTTCATATCCTTAGTCCTAAGTTATCGGACGCTAGGATTCAAATCCTTAGTCCTATTAAGTTATGGACGCTTGGATTCATATCCTTAGTCCTAAGTAATCGGACGCTTGGATTCATATCCTTAGTCCTAAGTTATCGGACGCTTGGACTCAATATCCTTAGTCCTAAGTTATCGGACGCTTGGATTCATATCCTTAGTCCTAAGTTATCGGACGCTTGGACTCACATCGTTAGTCCTAAGTTATCGGACGCTTGGGTTCATATCCTTAGTCCTAAGTTATCGGACGCTAGGATTCATATCCTTAGTCCTAAGTTATCGTTCTACCCTGATTACCGCGACGGCGACAGGGCCCTCGTCATGCGACTCCAATGAACAACTCGCATTATGCGACTTGAATGAACTTCCGTCAAAAAGAACTTCTGGCAAGGCTTCGTTTACTTTGAATTGCGGCAAATTTTACATTGAAACTGGGAAATAGTTTTACGGAACTAAAAACAACATAAGTTACGTGAAAGGGGTGTTTGTGTCCAAGCGTGGGCAACGTGAATGAAATGTTCGTTGAGGCTTCTTAACAGTGAAAACACTTCCTAAAAGTGAAGATACTCATCAATAGTGATGAGACTCATTAGTAATGAAGAGACTCCCTAATAAGGAAGAGACTCACTAATAGCGAAGAAACTTCTTAATAGTGAAAAGACTCATTGATAGTGAAGAGATTCATTAATAGCGAAGAGACTCATTAATAGTGAAGAGACTCCTTAATGGTGAAAAGACTCCTTAATGGTGAAGAGACTCCTTAATGGTGAAGAGACTCCTTAATGGTGAAGTGACTCATTAATAGTGAAAAGACTCACTAATAGTGAAGAGACTCATTAATAGTGAAGAGACTCCTTAATGGTGAAGAGACTCCTTAAGGGTGAAGAGACTCCTTAATGGTGAAGAGACTCACTAATAGTGAAGAGACTCATTAATAGTGAAGAGACTCATTAATAGTGAAGAAACTCATTAATAGTGAAGAGCCTCATTAATAGTGAAGAGACTCATTAATAGTGAAGACTCGTTAATAAAGAAGAGACTCATTAATAGTGAAGAGCCTCATTAATAGTGAAGAGACTCATTAATAGTGAAGAGCCTCATTAATAGTGAAGAGACTTACGTGTTATGCGGTGCCCCGAAGAGGCGTCGCTCGTCGCTGATGCCGTAGATGGCAGCCACCGCAGCCATAGCGCCGCACAGGAGCCATATGCCGGCCCCGATGCTGCACTAAATTCTGTCCATTTCCATGGCCGAGCTTCACTTGGCACCTTAGTAGTTCTCTCTACTTAAGTCCCTCTTTAAATGCTGCACAATTTCACCTCTTCTCATAGCGATCACGTTTAACCGTTTAAAAGTTTACTTCCCTGCACGCAAGTTGAATTGTGTTGAATGAAGTCACAATTCAGCTCATCGTCCAGACGATAATCGGCAGAGCTATACAGCGGCCACACAGCCCCCCTACACCCATGGTGTGTGTGGGGGGGCGGCGGGACATCGATTGTCCGCCGCGTTGTTCTTTGATGGCCGAGCCATACAGGCCGCCGCGATATATATAGTCCAGCGTGAATAATTCAGCTCTCGGCGAGAGCGAGAGTTCAGCGTGGGTCAGCGTCGGCGTATTGCAGCTCAGCGTCGGCGTATTGCTGCTCAGCGTCGGCGTATTGCTGCCCAGCGACGGCGTATTGCTGCCCAGCGACGGCGTATTGCTGCTCAGCGTCGGCGTATTGCTGCTCAGCGACGGCGTATTGCTGCCCAGCGACGGCGTATTGCTGCTCAGCGACGGCGTATTGCTGCCCAGCGACGGCGTATTGCTGCTCAGCGTCGGCGTATTGCTGCTCAGCGACGGCGTATTGCTGCTCAGCGTCGGCGTATTGCTGCTCAGCGTCGGCGTATTGCTGCTCAGCGTCGGCGTATTGCTGCTCAGCGTCGGCGTATTGCTGCTCAGCGCCGGCGTATTGCAGCTCAGCGCCGGCGTATTGCAGCTCAGCGCCGGCGTATTGCAGCTCAGCGCAGACGTATTGCAGCTCAGCGTCGGCGTATTGCAGCTCAGCGCAGACGTATTGCAGCTCAGCGCCGGCGTATTGCAGCTCAGCGCCGGCGTATCACAGCTCAGCGCAGACGTATCGCAGCTCAGCGCCGGCGTATCGCAGCTCAGCGCCGGCGTATCGCAGCTCAGCGCCGGCGTATCGCAGCTCAGCGCCGGCGTATCGCAGCTCAGCGCTGAGGTAATGCCTGCAGCGCGGGTGTTCCAGCTGCTATGCTAACAACGCGCGTGTGGCGCTCGAGGCATTTCAGAAGTTAATGCAATAATTAATGATCAATACTAAAAATATTGGCATTGTGTTGCAAAACTTTGACGAAAGTATTGGAATTCCATCGCGGTACTTATACGATGGCATTGGCATTCTATTGATACCCTCAATACCCTAGCGATACCCTCAATACTCCAGCGATACCCTCAATACTCTGGCGATACCCTCAATACTCTGGCGATACCCTCAATACTCCAGCGATACCCTCAATACTCNTCGTTACATCTGTTACACGGGTTACACGTGTTGCACTCGTTACATCTGTTACACGGGTTACACGTGTTGCACTCGTTACATCTGTTACACGGGTTACACGTGTTGCACTCGTTACATCTGTTACACGGGTTACACGTGTTGCACTCGTTACATCTGTTACACGGGTTACACGTGTTGCACTCGTTACATCTGTTACACGGGTTACACGTGTTGCACTCGTTACATCTGTTACACGGGTTACACGTGTTGCACTCGTTACATCTGTTACACGGGTTACACGTGTTGCACTCGTTACATCTGTTACACGGGTTACACGTGTTGCACTCGTTACATCTGTTACACGGGTTACACGTGTTGCACTCGTTACATCTGTTACACGGGTTACACGTGTTGCACTCGTTACATCTGTTACACGGGTTACACGTGTTGCACTCGTTACATCTGTTACACGGGTTACACGTGTTGCACTCGTTACATCTGTTACACGGGTTACACGTGTTGCACTCGTTACATCTGTTACACGGGTTACACGTGTTGCACTCGTTACATCTGTTACACGGGTTACACGTGTTGCACTCGTTACATCTGTTACACGGGTTACACGTGTTGCACTCGTTACATCTGTTACACGGGTTACACGTGTTGCACTCGTTACATCTGTTACACGGGTTACACGTGTTGCACTCGTTACATCTGTTACACGGGTTACACGTGTTGCACTCGTTACATCTGTTACACGGGTTACACGTGTTGCACTCGTTACATCTGTTACACGGGTTACACGTGTTGCACTCGTTACATCTGTTACACGGGTTACACGTGTTGCACTCGTTACATCTGTTACACGGGTTACACGTGTTGCACTCGTTACATCTGTTACACGGGTTACACGTGTTGCACTCGTTACATCTGTTACACGGGTTACACGTGTTGCACTCGTTACATCTGTTACACGGGTTACACGTGTTGCACTCGTTACATCTGTTACACGGGTTACACGTGTTGCACTCGTTACATCTGTTACACGGGTTACACGTGTTGCACTCGTTACATCTGTTACACGGGTTACACGTGTTGCACTCGTTACATCTGTTACACGGGTTACACGTGTTGCACTCGTTACATCTGTTACACGGGTTACACGTGTTGCACTCGTTACATCTGTTACACGGGTTACACGTGTTGCACTCGTTACATCTGTTACACGGGTTACACGTGTTGCACTCGTTACATCTGTTACACGGGTTACACGTGTTGCACTCGTTACATCTGTTACACGGGTTACACGTGTTGCACTCGTTACATCTGTTACACGGGTTACACGTGTTGCACTCGCTACATCTGTTATACGGGTTACACGTGTTGCACTCGTTACATCTGTTACACGGGTTACACGTGTTGCACTCGTTACATCTGTTATACGGGTTACACGTGTTGCACTTGTTACATCTGTTATACGGGTTACACGTGTTGCCTCTTATATACTGGTTACACGTGCTACATATTCTACACCTGCAACATTGGTTACACCTGCTACACTCGTTACAGCCGTTACACTGACACTCCGTAACACCGCCCTACAGCCGTAACTACAGCCTTATTTACGGCTGCTGCGCACCACCACACGACGACGCAGCAGCTGTACGAGCGACGCAGCTGTGAGCACAACAGCGGCCGCGGCACGAGTGACGTAGCAGCTGTAGAGCAGCTGCAGCTGTAGCAGCAGACGAGCTGCAGCTGTAGCAGCAGACGAGCTGCAGCTGTAGCAGCAGCAGACGAGCTGCAGCTGTAGCAGCAGACGAGCTGCAGCTGTAGCAGCAGACGAGCTGCAGCTGTAACAGCCAAGCCACAACAGCCAACCATCTACGATCATCCCTAAAAATTAACACGATAAAATTTCAAAAATATACCAGGCTTTCCCAGTTTGAATTATAATTCTGACGTATCCCTCATGACGATAAGTCTGAATTTTGAGTATAATTACATATAAATTATTAGACATCAATTGTAAAAAATGTAAAATAAATTAGAAATTTTAAAAATCAAAACAGGGTTGTAGGTCTATGCCAGTGTTGCAGGTCTATGCCTGTGTTGTAGGTCTATGCCGGTGTTGTAGGTCTATGCCGGTGTTGTAGGTCTATGCCGGTGTTGCAGGTCTATGCCTGTGTTGTAGGTCTATGCCGGTGTTGTAGGTCTATGCCGGTGTTGCAGAGTTTTTCTCATGTCGTGGGCTATGTAGACCTTAGTCTCCTGAGAAATATCAGCCTCTATAGACCTATGATTCTCTCCAGGCCTAGGCATTGGCCTCAGCAGGCCTATGTAGCCCCTAGTCTGGAGTTGAGGACACAAGTCAGGCCATGCGAGGCCAGGCTGCAGGCGAGGCTCCAGTGCGAGGTTCACATGGACAAACTGAGGCCCGGACTGAGGATCAGATGGTGGGGGGATTAAGGGAAGCGTGTTAAGGGCTCATGGCTGCTGGCTAGAAGATAAGAGTTAAAACTTAAAGTCAGAATGCTAAGGGTAACTTCTAAGAGTTAAAGCCTATAAGGTTTAAGGGTTAGGGTAAGCCTAATGTTTAAGGGCTAAGGGTAACTTCTAAGAGTTAAAGCCTAAGGTTTAAGGGCTAAGGGTAACTTCTAAGAGTTAAAGTCTAAGGCTTATGGGCTAAGGGTATGCCTAAGGTTTAAAGGCTAAGGCTAAGGCCTAAGGCTTAAGGCTTAAGGCCTAGGGTTTAAGGCCTAAGGTTCAAGGCCTAAGGCTTAAGGCTTAAGGCTTAAGGCTTAAGGCTCAAGGCCTAAGGTTTAAGGCCTAAGGCCTAAGGCTTAAGGCTTAAGGCCTAAGGCTTAAGGCTTAAAGCCTAAGGTTTAAGGCCTAAGGTTTAAGGCCTAAGGTTTAAGGCCTAAGGCTTAAGGCTAAGGCCTAAGGCGGGACTTAAAGCTCCGCTCAGATCGCGTCGAGCGGCCGTCGCAGCGCCGCCTGGCAGCCTGCCCGACGCGCGCCTGGAAATCAATGCCAGCGGCGACTGCCTGGCACTGCTGGCACTGTACTGCTGGCACTGTACTGCTGGCACTGTACTGCTGCAACTGTACTGCTGGCACTGTACTGCTGCCACTGTACTGCTGGCACTGTACTGCTGGCACTGTGCTGCTGGCACTGTACTGCTGGCACTGTACTGCTGGCACTGTACTGCATCATCATTATGCTGACACGCCACTCTCATCATCATCCATCATTAGTCATCATCCGACTTCTCAATCATCATCCAAATAACTCTCCGACAGATAGTGATGGGTGCATGATGCGATGGTGACGAAGGCTCACCATAACTGGACAGTGTCAGGGACAATGAATTATGGACACGCGGCCGAGCAAACAACCTGTGACGTGTTGTGAGGTGATTATGAGGAGATTATGTAGTGATTATGAGACGATTATAAGACGATTATGAGACGATTATGAGACGATTATAAGACGATTATGAGACGATTATGAGGTAATTATTAGATAATCATGAATCATGATTAATCGCAAAAAAGGCGATGAAATTTCAATTGAAGATATCCAACTACGTAAAAAAAGTTCAATCCGAAATATGGTCAAACTTTCCAGAGATGGAGAAACAAGTTCAATATTGCAGATAAAAGCAAGAGATCTAAACGCCGGGTATCCACATTATAGAACTGCGGTAGGAATTCATTTCTCGAGAGCAATCGAGGTTCAGGGACCATGCTTTCAAAACTCGCCAAGTGATCGTAAGTACTTACGCTCTATTTTCTTGTCTATGATTGGTGGATTTTGCTTGAAAGACCGTCAATGATTGGCTGATGAACTTACGATCTCTTAACTTTTTTTGAAACTTTTAAAACTCGCTATGTGAACGTAAGTACTTACGCTATATTTTCTTGTCTATGATTGGTGGATTTTACATGAAAGGCCGTCAATGATTGGCTGATGAACTTACGATCTCTTAACTTTTTCTGAAAGTATAGGCCCCTGTTGGTTTGATGTAATTCGCCTTCTGCTGCTGATCAAATGCTTAATAATTTTGGCTATCAACTCAACTTAATGTTTAGCGTTTCCACAGCAGAATTGCGAACCGGTCATCTAGCTTCAACAGAAAATGAAGTTCAACAAACCTTTAATTGCGTCACAACCCTTTAATTGCGTCACAAACCTTTAATTGCATCACAAACCTTTAATTGCATCACAAACCTTTAATTGCATCACAAACCTTTAATTGCGTCACAACCCTTTAATTACGCTCTATAGGCATAAGTTTATACGCAGCCTCCTTCCTACGCAGCTATTCGTATATTAGCGGCATTCGTAGCGTCACGGATGTGATTATCATCTTAATTACCGCAGTTTGATGTCTTTTCAACACATGTAGGAAATTCAGACACGTCCCGCCTCGCTTCTAATTGAATGAAAATCTAAACAGCCCTGAATAAATAAGGAGGCCGAACTGTCTCTGAATTCTTTATCGAGTTCAAGCCGCGCGGCGCATAAGCTCAGGCAAACCTGTCGCCTCAGTCGCTGATTGGTCAGGCCACGAGGTCATTCCTTCACCCGATCGCTGATTGGTCAGGTCACGAGGTCATTCCTTCACCCGATCGCTGATTGGTCAGGTCAAGAGGTCGTTCCTTCACTCGGTCGCTGGTTGGTCAGGTCACGAGGTCATTCCTTCACTCGGTCGCTGATTGGTCAGGTCACGAGGTCATTCCTTCACTCGGTCGCCGATTGGTCAGGTCACGAGGTCGTTCCTTCACTCGGTCGCTGATTGGTCAAGCCAAGAGGTCGATCCTTCAGGGTAAATTATTGGTCAGGTTGCGAGGTCGTTCAATGAATGGTGCTCAATTTTACATCATTGGTCCTTGATATCCTTGCTATGCTTTTCAGACGTAGCAGCCCCAGGCCACGCTGGTGCTCCACCGATGTCTTCAGCCCAGCAGGCAAGTCCTCCTTGCCGCCGAGGTCTCAAAGGGCCAGTCCACGACTACCGTCCATCTGCCCTCAGTTGGGCCAGCTGATGCCCTCAGTTGGGCTAGCTGATGCCCTCAGTTGGGCCAGCTGATGCCCTCGCTCGGGCCAGCTGATGCCCTCAGTGGGGCCAGCTGATGTCCTCAGTTGGGCCAGCAAATGCCCTCAGTTGGGCCAGCTGATGACAGTATTGCAACTGTTGACATGGCTGACATTAATGCCATGGCTGATGTTGCTTGCACTCCAAATAGATTTCATCAATCGATTCATTACGTACGTTTTCACATGAGCAGCAGAGAAGGTTTTATATATATGAGTAGCAGAGACGGTATAATATATATGAGCAGAAGAGACGGTATTACACATATGAGCAAAAGAGACGGTATTATATATATGAGCAGCACAGACGGTATTATATATATGAGCAGCAGAGACGGTAGTCGAAAGATTCATCCGTCGAATAAACTACGACTTCCTCTAAATTAGCCGATCATTTTAAATCTACGGATAATGCTCCCAGTATTTTATTTACTCTGCGTTAGAGTTGAATTGGTACATACATTGCTATGCATAATATGTAACTTTAGATTTTACTATTGCACTATAATTGACTGGAAGCTCATTATTTCAGCATGATATTCTCGACATCACGATAGAAAATGGTTGCTGTAATTTTTTAGTTAAATTTAAATAACTGTCTTCGTTTCATTGCCAGACGGCGACTTTGAGAAAGCCCATCAAATCCTTAACCGTGTAGCTCCTAACAAAAACTGTGTGCCTTATTTACTACGAGAATCACCAGTGACGCCAACGATATATAATTAAGACTGCCATAAAAACACATCTTCTATGTGAAAGAAACTTTCTTTCGTAGAAAATTGAAGAATCGTGTCCAGTTTTGAGGGCAACTGCTGTATTCACGCAAATTTTATCGAGCTCGTCCCTCTTCTCTCCATGTTGCGCGAAAGAAAAGGCAGTTGATCTCACCAAGAATTTCAAAATAAAGATAATGCCATGTAAACTAATCATATCTTCATTCAATTTGATACTTGGCCTTTGTTTGGCCTTTAAATTCTTGGTGAACTTGTTACTTGTGCAGACCAATGATATAAGCCTTTAATTTTCTGAGATGAACACCGACCATAAAGAAATTGACCTGAAGAACTACTGCACTTTAATTGTGCATGACACATCATCTTTTCATTCTAAATAAAATATATTGCAACGTAATTAAAAAGAAAGTTGAACTGCAATTAGGATATTAAAGAAATTTCAGCCGTTATTGCCACGCTCACACAACACCCATTAACTCTCGGCCATTGCAGAGCGTCATTAAATGGAGTTTGCTTCACAAGAGCGTCATTAAATGAAGCCTGCCTCACAAATGCGTCATTAAATGGAGCCTGCCTCACAAGAGCGTCATTAAATGAAGCCTGCCTCACAAGAGCGTCATTAAATGAAGCCTGCCTCACAAGAGCGTCATTAAATGAAGCCTGCCTCACA
>NW_025939085.1:305043-314031 GCF_000764305.2 Hyalella azteca | reverse complement strand
CTCACCAGGGGCTGGGAGCTACTCACCAGGGGCTGGGAGCTACTCACCAGGGGCTGGGAGCTACTCACCAGGGGCTGGGAGCTACTCACCAGGGGCTGGGAGCTACTCACCAGGGGCTGGGGGCTACTCACCAGGGGCTGGGAGTTACTCACCAGGGTCTGGGAGCTACTCACCAGGGGCTGGGAGCTACTCACCAGGGGCTGGGAGTTACTCACCTGCAAGGCAAGAGATCTTCGCTTAAATATGGCAAATAAATTAATTGAGCAATCAACAATTGAGCAATCAAGTCGTAAACATGGCTACATTAATCAATCCATTAAACATTAAAAGGATTAAAATATCAATGCATTCATTGTTTCATTTTGATGAACCACGACACAAGTTCCTAAACTTAAGCTCACGATGTTGCAATCAACATTTAGTACGCCTGAAAATTATAATAGATTACTACATAGTAAATAAGTACACCTGAGCATTATAATAGATTACTACCAGGTAAATAAGTACGAAGAAATTCCGTGGAGTTTCCGATATTTATCGCAAAATCTAAACAAGTCTACGGAATCCGCAAACTAAATTGCAGCACAGCGAAATCCATCGCGCAGGCGAAAATTCACAAGACCGTGGCTTGCCGACCTGCCAGGCGACCTGCGCCGTGACCCGTTAGGTGACCTGTTCAGGATCCGGTGACTTGTTGTATGACGTGTTCAGCACATCAAGAATATTAATAGCGTAGACTGAAGTTCTGATAGCGCAGCTGTGAAGGCATATAGCGCAGCCTGAAGTTCTGATAGCGCAGTTGTGAAGGCATATAGCGCAGCCTGAAGTTCTGATAGCGCAGCTGTGAAGGCATATAGCACAGCCTTAAGTTCTGATAGCGCAGCTGTGAAGGCATATAGCACAGCCTTAAGTTCTGATAGCGCAGCTGTGAAGGCATATAGCACAGCCTTAAGTTCTGATAGTGCAGCTGTGAAGGCATATAGCACAGCCTTAAGTTCTGATAGTGCAGCTGTGAAGGCATATAGCACAGCCTTAAGTTCTGATAGTGCAGCTGTGAAGGCATATAGCACAGCCTTAAGTTCTGATAGTGCAGCTGTGAAGGCATGTAGCATGGCCGTCATGTCACACGTTTCAAATATTTTTTCTCAGCAGTTAAGTTTTTTTTGTTAAGTGTGTTGACACCGCATTTATGGCTTATACCATATATTGCGCATGTTATACTGACCCTGGCATAAAAATGTTCTGCACAGCCGCTTGTCAGTGTCCTGAATACTGGGCAGTAGATGTATTTGTTTTATTGTACCAGCATACAATATACAAATACAAAGAAGTCTTTGTATATACATAATATAAGGAAGTCTTTACAATATACATAATACAAGGAAGTCTTTGTACATACATAATACAAGGAAGTCTTTGTACATACATAATACAAGAAAGTCTATGTATATACATAATGCAAGGAAGTCTTTGTATTATTGCACAGAATAAATGAGGGTCCAATACAATAAAGTTCTGAAAATGCTGCATGGTTGAGATGCATGACTAGACATATCGGACAAATTGACTTGGCGACTAGAACTAGGACTGACGACTATGACTAGGACTGACGACTTGGACTAAGACTGACGACTATGACTAGGACTGACGACTTGGACTATGACTGACGACTAGGACTAGGGCTGACGACTAGGATTAGGACTGACGACTAGGACCAGGACTGACGACTAGGACTAAGGCTGACGGCCAGGATTAGGACTGACGACTAGGACTAAGGCTGACGACCAGGATTAGGACTGACGACTAGGACTGAGACTGACGACGAGGACTAAGACTAATGACTAGAACTAGGACTGATGACTAGGACTAGGACTGACGACTAAGACTAGGACTGACGACTAGGACTAAGACTGACGAATAGGACTAGGACTGACGACTGGGACTAGGACTGACGACTAGGACTAGGACTGACGACTAGGACTAGGACTGACGACTAGGACTAGGACTGACGACAAGGACTAAGTCTGACGACTCGACAATCCTCAACATGACTGCCGACAACCATGAGCAGAGTAGGGTAACATAGGGCAGCGCCTCCCCTTTTTTAAACTAAAATTTTGATGAAGTTTTAATTGATACGAGGTGGTTCTTTGTTTTGTTTAAAGGTACAACTAATGAGGAATGTATGATGTGAATTAGACGCCTATAGAGTTATTCAATTTTTAATGAAACACTATTTTGTAAAAAGTGTCAAAATGGGCCCATTGCCCCACCCTCATGGGCCCAAGCCTGGGGCAATGGGCTCATGGGCTTGGGGCAAGGCGCCCACCCTTGGTCCCTTTACAACAATTGCATATTTGTCGTTTAAAAATGATAAAACAACGCTTTACAGTTAAAAATAAGAAAAATGTAATAAAAAATATGACATTCATTCATTTATTACCAACTCAAAAAATTATATCCTTAACTTGAAAAGAATATACTCTTGGCTTAAAAAATCTATCACTGACGTGAAGAAAAATATTTCATTGATATAAAAACATATATCCTTGACTTGAAAAATATATCCTTGCGATAAAAAATTCGTCCTTGGCATGAAAAAATGTTTCCTTGACTAGAAAAAATATATTTAGTTGATCTGAAATAACTTCGTTCCAGTTTCGTCCATAATCCAGATATTATGTGCAGAGAATTCGTACCTAATCGTGATTTCAGCCAACACCATAAAAACTCATCACCTTTTGGCTCACTGGTGTTGACTGAAATCAACTTTTGGCAAGGCAAGTCAATAACTCGATAAGGGGTCATAAATACGCAAAACTAGAAACTAAACCTGCTGCCTTGAGGCGGCAAATCAAAAAATCATGCAATATGAAGTGTAATTTGTAATTCAAAAAGCTAGTCATAGTTTTAAAAAGGTTATAGAGACAAATCTAATGATGTATAACACAAGACTTCACCATGGGCGCTTTGCCCCGTGACACACGTGGGCCCGTTGCCCCACTAGGTATAATTTCAATTTATATCGTATCAACATTTTATTTTAAAAGCAAATAGTTTAAACTTGATCTCAAAATTATCCCTATAAATATTACTTTCAAAATATAATTCACAGTAATTTCAAAAGCTTCATCTACATTAATTGAAGAAAATTTTGTTTAGCAGCAAAAAAAATTTTATCTGGGCTAAAACATTTATTCACAAATAACTTAATAACGCAAACACTTAGCAAAACGTAAATCCGTACACTTCATCCTAGTGAAACTGTCGTCCGGCGGTAGAGAACACGGACCAATATCTGCCACACTTATAGCGAGAAACCCGCTATGGGCCCGTGACCCGCAGTGGGCTCGCTGCCCCATGTTACCCTACTCACAATGGCACCATGAGGAGGTTCAGGTTGTTCTCGAAGAGGGCGCTGACGGCGTGCATGGCGAGGGCGCGTGAGGGGCGCCGCCGTGAGGGGACGAGGGGCCACGACCGAGGGGCCCACGTGGCAGGTGTGGTGGGAGAGGGGCGAGTGGGAACAGCCGAGGGATGAGTGGGAACAACCGAGGGATAAGTGGGAACAGCCGAGTGAAGAATGGGAACAGCCGAGGGATGAGTGGTAGCAAGTATGGAGAGGTCGTGTGTGAGAGGTGAAGAGGTCTGTGAAGAGTGTGTGAAGTAGAGCTGTAGATTTATCTCTGCGGTGTCTCATCAAAAGAATTTCTTAATGCTTTTTCCAAGGAAAAAATTAGTTTGTTTTTCTATGGAATGCAATGGCGTTCAAGTCACTTCATCTAGCAGACGCCACGACACATCTAGGACGACACATCTAGGACTCATCTAGGTGAGACGACGTTATTACGAAGCTACGTCATGTCTTCCACGTCACGGATTAGTTTTGCACAGCAAAATGAGCGCTGCGTCCAAGTTTCTTTGAACCATCATCCCAACATCGAAAAGAGAGTCCCACCATCTAAAAGAGAGCCTACCGCCCGCTCTCTTATTTTGTGCAAAAAGAGAGGACTTAAGTGTCCTAAAGAGCTCTTGTGCCATCCAGGAGTCCTGCTTGCAGAAGTTTCAGCAGTTGTTGTCTCTTCAACACCAACAGGGCTTGGCAGACAGGGCTTGGTAGACTGGGCTTGGTAGACAGGGCTTGGTAGACAGGGCTTGATAGACAGGTCTTGTCAGGCAGGGCTTAGTAGACAGGGCTTGGTAGGCAGGGCTTGGTAGACAGGGCTCGGTAGACAGGGCTTAGTAGACTGGGCTTGTCAAACAGGGCTTGTCAAACAGGATTGGCAGTTTTGGGGTAACCGGCCGCCTCATGCGTTTCACGAAATGAATCAAATGGATCCTTGGACTTGATGCGAGTGTACCACGTGCATTTTAAACAAGTATTTCTTTGAATCTAAAGCTTGTACACGCAGGAACTTCAACTGTGCACTATACCTGACGTGTTTAGCACTGCATCTCAACCGAGCATCTCTTAGTATCCTTCCTTTATACTTCGTAACAGTACCAGTCCACAGTGATGTGCAGACAGTAAATGTACGACAAACACTTTTACATTCAAACCTGTTGCATTTTTGGAATACACTAGCTGCCAGCTAGAGCCTAGCCGAAGCTGATGCGATGCTAGAGATGTTAGCTATGTTAGAGATGCTATCGATGACAGTGATGTTAGTGATGATAATGATGTTAGTGATAATAGTGATGTTCCTGGCTGTGGCAGTGACGGCATTTCACGATGCATGAAGTGACAGGTCGTCGGCTGGATGAGTAGCACCTGTTTTACTCCAGGCGAAGTTGTCGGTTACAGACGCCCCTTAGGCAGCACGTGGCGATGATATATGGTAATGATATATGGCGGTAATGTATGGTAATGATATATGGCGATGATCAGACTGCGCCTGAGCGAATAATGTTGCATCCTTCATCATTCGAGTCGACATGGGTACTCGAAGAATTTTTGTCCATTCAGGCAGATATTTTCAAAATTTCTAACCCGATAAAAAAATTTATTCTAGTAGTGATTGCCCAGGCAACTCACAAGTAATTCACTGAATTAGGTCGTGGCCTTTAACAAATTTTCTTGCACCTACGGATGTTTCCATTAACCAATTATAGCTTGGCTCACCCACTTCGTATAAACAATTTACGTGGACTTCACTCGTACAAAGGTAGTAGTAAGTTTGTAGTAGAAACATCTACTCTACTCTTTCTAGAGTAGTAATTATGGTAGAAACATCTCTATGGTAGTAGGTATATGAGAAACATCTTCATGGTAGTAAGTATGGTAGAAACAACTCCATGGCAGTCGCAGGAACCATTTGCATTGCAAAGCAAACTTGCGATGAGCTCTGCGTCGGTAAAAGTTCCGGCCCAAGGAAAACATGGCCGCTGCAACAGCCTCCACTTCACATATCGTCAACTACCGACAACATTTCCATCAAAAAGTAGTTTTTCATAACCACAAAATCAGACCAGTGAACACATCTCAATGTTTCAAATATTTCCCACTTGGTCCGAAAACTTGAATTTCTTCAAGACACAACAAGCCATCATCCATCTGCAAGCCATGCACCAAGGGCCTTAGGAAGCTTGGTACATGAGACTCAGGGATGTGAGGGTAAATGAGGGATGTAGATATGAGGGTAAAGAGCACTCGAGTCCTCGTGAGTGGCCTAGAGGATATTTTAAGGACTCGGCCTGGAGGAAGAAGGGGAAATCACTGACGTCCGACACACCACCTCCACTCGCTGCTGTGGCAGACCACAGACTGGAGGATGATAGTCTGCACCGCTCGCTCTCTCCCACTCTTTCTCTCTCTCACTCTTTCCCTCTCTTCCACACTTTCCCTCTCATCCACTCTTTCCCTCTCATCCACTCTTTCCCTCTCCCACTCTTTCTCTCTACCATTCTTTCTTTCTCTCCCACTCTTTCTCTCTCTCCCACTCTTTCTCTCTCTCCCACTCTTTCTCTCTCTCCCACTCTTTTTTCTCTCTCCCACTCTTTTTCTCTCTCTCTCCCACTCTTCCTCTTTCTCCCACTCTTCCTCTCTTTCTCCCACTCTTTCTTCCTCTCCCACCCATTCTCTCCCCCACTCTTTCTCTCTTTCCCACTCTTTCTCTCTCCCACTCTTTCTTCCTCTCCCACTCTTTCTCCCTCTATCACTCTTTCTCTCTCCCACTCTTTCTCTCTTTTCCACTCTTTCTCTCTCTCACACTTTTTATTACAACACTTCTCTTTAACTTCACTTCTTGTTGTTTTTTTGTCTGTCTGCTACAAATCTTATAATCGATATTTAACACACTTCTACCTTTTCAATCGATATGAAATTTGGCACATTTGCATAAAGTTGGAGACAATGCATGAATCAATTGACACAATAAATGATTTTGAAAATTAAAAAAAATTAATATTAAAAAAAATTATAAATAATTTTGTCAGCTACAAATCTTATTATCGATATTTGACAAACTTCTACCTGTCCAATCAATTGAGAGAATAAATAATTTTGAAAATTTACTAAATTTTGATATCACAAAAAAAAATTTTTTTGAAAAATACTTTTTTTAATATTTGAAAATAAAATTAGAAATTCATTGTAAATGTCTAACGTCCAAGACACCGGATTCTTCAGAGTGTTATTTTTATGAAGTGATTTTTAAACGCATATTATTCTCTCTCCTACTCTTCCTCTCTCTCCCACTCTTTTTTCTCTCCCACTCTCTCTTGGAGCGCTCGCCACTCTTTCCGCAGTCGCAGCGTCGAGCGCAATGACGTCGCTACTGCTGCACTACATGTAGCGGCACTAGCTACTGCTACACTACATGTAGCGGCACTAGCTACTGCTACACTACATGTAGCGGCACTAGCTANAGGTGGCAGCAGCCATGCAGGTGGCAGCAGCCATGCAGGTGGCAGCAGCCATGCAGGTGGCAGCAGCCATGCAGGTGGCAGCAGCCATGCAGGTGGCAGCAGCCATGCAGGTGGCAGCAGCCATGCAGGTGGCAGCAGCCATGCAGGTGGCAGCAGCCATGCAGGTGGCAGCAGCCATGCAGGTGGCAGCAGCCATGCAGGTGGCAGCAGCCATGCAGGTGGCTATGTATTAAGTTCTGTCTTTGCAATTACTGAATTGAGGCGAAAAAATGTTCCGTCTAATACAGAAACTAATTATTTAGCATTGAAGGGTAGAATTACTCCAGCATTTATGGACTTCAAAGTTCGCTCAATTGATCGCTCACGTGGTGGTATTGCATCTTGCGTTTATATAATTCATTTATTGCATTTATTCGTGAGTTAGTACAATATTAGTGAAATAAAATTCCCAGACGTACGAAAAAAGGGTATGATTAATCGATGGCTGTACAGTTTTGATAGTGAAATTTTAAAATGAATTAAAAAATTTAGAACTTATTTTCGTAGAATAACATTAAGACAACTGATATTCTTGACACCGGATCTGGAACCGAAAGTAATCGAGACAAACCATTGGTCAGAAAAATTAAAGCTGTGAAGAATGATAAATTGTAGAAAGAAAAGAGTATAAAGTATGCGTAAGCTTCAGAGTTGGCGCAGTTAACCTTTAGTCCACGGATACATTAATCGTCGTCAATGCTATTCGTAACTAAAGGCGAGTGTTAAACCTCTTAAGCCAAAGGTTCATCAATTGATGTAAAATACTCACGTGGTGAGTCCAGCGTTACCCTCACTCACCTGCAACGGAAAAAACATGAAATAATTACGAGAAATTAATAAAATAATTACGAGAAATTATTATTTTTACTTAAGTAACTCATCAAAAACTTCACAAAGAATCTTTCCTTTAGGCTTCTCTTTCCCCGAATTACGGGGCCCCTTCTGCCAAGCGCTTCTGTCTGCCATTACCGCCCTGCTTCTCAGTATTGCTACGTATTACTCCGCGCTCAACAAACATGAGCTGTACTGTTCCTGATGCGTTATTATGCGCCTCCAGACGACATGTTTTCTTAGTGCGTGAAGGATAAGTAAGACACCATCTGCCTGGATATCTTGAGTATAATACTTATACTTACTTATTCTAGGTATAAGTAAGATGCCTAGTGTGGTATTAGTAAGTCACCATCTGCCCAGAGAACTTATCTTGATACGAGGTGGTAATCCATGAGATACGGTACGATACAGGTAAAGCTAAGACGTCGACCGTTAAATCAGAGCTCTAACGCGAGTTACATGGCGGCGTGCGTTCTTGTCAGCTTTTGCGGGGCATCACTAAGGTTCCCAGCCCTTTTATAGACTCCGTACTTCCATCCACCGGGTTGTTGTCCTTGTAACACATGTGCTGTTTAAGCTGTCGACTCAGCGTCTGGGGCAAGCTCTCAGTGACACAGTGGACTCATAGCTAACTAGGTTTGCTGGTAAACACATGAGGATTTGTATCTACTAACTACTCTCGGACATTACAATTTACAGGTCTCGTTCCATTTGCCATCCCGGCGTTGAACGTTCGACCACTGAAACTAACATGCGGAGGATGAAGTATGTCATGCTCGCATGGCCTTCTGCAGAACGACATCTCCCTGAATCAATTTTGATTAAATCAAAAACGCATGGAGCAGAAGATAGTTAAACTGTCGATGGTTCCATTAAACAACACTATTGACAATGCACTGGAAATATCCTACTTGCTTCTGAATAATATATTTCTATAAGAACATAGGTGGTTCTGGTCATGTCATCTCAGCCACGCATACACAAGCAGAGGTTGCCCGCGGCACCATCAGTGCCTTGAGGGCGGCCGCTGAGGGAGGTTGCGTTGCTCGTGGCCCAGCAACCATTAATTTCTTCAACGAACAAGCGCCGCTCTTGTGAACATTTGCTCCATTGATTCAGACGAATAATAATTAAAACACACTCCTGTATCCTCACTCCTGTCCCTCACTCCTGTACCCTCACTCCTGTACCCTCACTCCTGTACCCTCACTCCTGTATCCTCACTCCTGTATCCTCACTCCTGTATCC
>NW_025939085.1:279618-303864 GCF_000764305.2 Hyalella azteca | reverse complement strand
CTGCACCACTGCACTGTACTGCTGTCTGCACTGCACCACTGCACTGTGCTTGTTGTCTGCACTGCAGCACTGCACTGTGTCTTGTTGTCTGCATTGCAGTGTTTTCTGCCTTCTTGTCTCGTGGAGTGCCATCGTATGGCCTAGTGTCGTGGCATCTAAACAGCCGTTTGAAGTAGGTTACAACGAGTCCTAAATAGATGATATTTATTGGATACGTGACTACAGGTACGGGATGCGCTACGAGCGGTCATAAATACGCAACTAAAATTCTATATAAGCGACATTAGGACCGAGATACGCGATAGAATAATCAAAGATGTACGTAACAAAAGGAGCTTCATCAGCAACAGCTGCATGGGGCCATACTTCAAAACTCGCTAACTTAATGTAAGTACTTACGCTCGATTTTCTTGTCTATGATTAGTGGATTTTGCTTGAAAGGCCGTCAATGATTGGCTGATGAACTTACGATCTCTTAACTTTTTTTGAAAGTATGGCCCCAGGACGGATGTAACGGACAACTGGCAATATACGTGTTATGATAGGTCTTATGTATGTTGCTGTAAATCCTACGTACGGAACAACATATCCTACATACATGACAAGACTTTAGTACCGAGTACCAACTCTTAATTACGGTCCTTGTTTTTGCTGATTGTTGTTGCGCAGAGACAGACGATTATGGCTTTTGCACAGTCGTCTTGTGAAAGTCTGCTGCAACGGAAATAGACGATCTCTTGAAAGTCTGTAGGGTAAACTGACCATTTACATTATCGGTGACTGTGAGGCATTTAACCTCCTCGGTCCAAGTACAGGAAAGAATATCTCCGTCAAATCTGGACTCAGCGACTGCAGCACGATGGGGGATATTGAAGTAGATGAAGTAGAGCTTTTTTCTCCTTTACAATGAGTCAACTATTTGACTTCTCGTAACTCGTAAGTGGTGCAGCTCCTCCTCCCGCAGATCCTAGACGTGTTTAAGCGAATAATGTATTCGCTGAGTGGCTTCCGCAAAGACTCCTGTTCCCAGCCTCCTCAAAGACTCTCACTCCCGGCCTCCTCAAAGACTCTCACTCCCAGCCTCCTCAAAGACTCTCACTCCCAGCCTCCTCAAAGACTCTCACTCCCAGCCTCCTCAAAGACTCTCACTCCCAGCCTCCTCAAACACTCCAGATCCCATCCTCCCCAAAAATCCTGCTCCCAGCCTCCTCAAAGACTCTCACTCCCAGTTTACTCTCAGACTCCTCTACACATGGCCCACCTGGACAGTGCCGTCTTTATAATCTCGCTCACCTCTGTTGCGTAGAACCTTTCGTTGCGTCGACCTGTGATTTAGAGTACGTAGCTCTTCTCTCTCGTGTCCTTCCTAATCGGAGTCTTCCACGCACGTTAGATTTATTTAAGTTCTGAGACCGAAATCTCGTTTAGTGCAAACATCGTCTTTTAAAAAACATAGAAATATACAAGAGGGTTGAAGTTACAGTTCATCCCTTAGCATTAGCGGGAATTTTGATTATAGAGGCAAGGAATTTAGGAAACATATGGCAATAAGAAAATCGACAACTCTCGGTGAAGCATAACCTTCTCCTTCGCATAACTCCAGCCAATAACCCTTAACACGTTGACTACGATTGCTTCATCTTGTACTATTATTTCAATTTTTGTACTGTTTTTAAACAGGGTTGCCAGACGGTCATTTTTTCCGGACAAATTCCGTGATTTAGTTTTTCTCAATTGCGTTGGCCGGCTAAAATTTATGATAGGGGTGCTTCCTAATTAAATTTTAATCACTGCAAAAAAAATGATTAAAATTTTTATAGTGGAACCTATAATTAAACTAGTATATTTTGAGTTATCGGCCTTTTGTGGCCTTTTTTGTTCTTGGATTTGGGCCATTTGGCCCATTTTAGGCGACCTGAATTATGTACCACTACGTCCTAGAGAAATACATTTCGTGGTACGCATATGTACCACTTCGTATATATATAGTCAACGTGTTAAAAGGAGGACTGCAAGTCGGTTGATTCGCGTTTCCGGAGGCCGAGGAACGGATGGGAAGGATTGTCGGTCATCTTCCCAATCACCGCACTTGTAGGGCAGGAGGAAAGCTAGCAGTGACAGTACCATCGTTCTTTGGCTCAGTTTCAGCCCGCAACCATGCAGGCATTGCTCACAGAGCATCGATCCAAGTCTTCTTGGAGAGAGAACTCTCATCGGTGAGAGAACCACGATCAGAATTTCATCCAAGAGAATTTTTTTCTACCCTCCTACCTGTCCTGATGCACGACATAACCCCTGTTGCAGGAGGTCAATTTACATCATTATGCTGACGATGCAGTATTTTTCTCCAAGGATGCAGATATTCTCATAACTGGACGCTAGCTGCAGAGTGCAAACCAACTGAATGATTTCAGCAATTAAGCTCGCCAAGAGGCGCTCACGCTCAACACAACCAAAACCAAATGCATGCATTTCACTAGTAGGAAGGTAGACTCACTCGCAATATGCAATGGTCTTCCATTACAGTTTTTTTTTCAAATTTCGGTATTCTTTGGTTACCTGCGAGGCTCCTAAATTACTCAGGAAGACTCAAATGAATCCCGGAGAACATCATGAGTGTTCACTAAGCCTTCGTTGAAAAACTCAAGTAATTAGATATCATCGAATGGTCAACTTTTCAATGTCCAACACTGAGCGCGAGTGAAATCTAATGCCGCAATGGATACTTGCATATATTGCGAATTACAGCCGATAATCGAGGGAAATTGACACATGTCAAGCATGTAACAGTACACGTACGGTGAGCGCACGCCGCAAACACGAAGTAAACGCGCAACAAACATGTAGCAAGCAGCAGTTGGTGATCGCCGTTAGCCCTACACAAATTTAAGAAATTTCCAACATCGGAGCCTACGACTTTCTGACCCTTACGATGAACATTACAACTTCCTGACTGCGCCTTACAAAGAACATGACGACTTCACTGAGACGTACATGAACAGTACTGTTCATCTAGTTCAGTTCACTAGAACAGTACTTCTATTACAATTCGCTCCATACTGTTCGCTCCGTACTATTCGCTCCGTACTGTTCGCTCCGTACTGTTCGTTCCGTACTGTTCGTTCCGTACTGTTCGTTCCGTACTGTTCGTTCCGCACTGTTCGTTCCGCACTGTTCGCTCCGTACTGTTCGCTCCGTACTGTTCGCTCCGTACTGTTCGCTCCGTACTGTTCGCTCCGTACTGTTCGCTCCGTACTGTTCGCTCCGTACTATTCGCTCCATACTGTTTGCTCCGTATTCCACAAACAGAAATTGAGGAGCAGCAACTTGTTCGAGATCTGGGAGTCTTAATTTAAACCGAAACCAAGTTCAATGACCACACTGAGAAAATAGTTGATGACGAACAAAACGGATGGGGTGGATCTGACGGACATTTTAAACTAGAGAAGCAGCGCAGATTATTACACTCATCAGAGCCCTCGTGCTCCTAAATTTTGAGTACTGCTGCCAGCTTTGGGCACCGCTCAGGGTGGGCGCGGAGCGGAGGGGGTCTGTCTGTCGGACCTTCTTGTCCAGAATCAGCGGTATGAGGGAGCTGGAGCTGAACTACTGGAATAGGTTGAAACAACTGGGACTGTAATCAATGGAGAGGAGAAGAGAGAGGTATATCACACAGTACACTTGGAAGATGATAACCGCACCGGCTCCTAACTTTGAAATTGAAACATCCGAAATGGTGACATATCACAGCGAAAGGAGGAAGAGGCGGTGTAGGATTCCCTCTTTAAATAACCGAAGAGCGGCGAGAGTACAGACTCTTCGTGAGGTTCAGTTTTCGTGGTCGGGCCGGCGATCGAAGCTGTTTAATACCTCGCCAAAGGTGCTGAAAGGAGGGGAGTTCACTCTTGCGACATTCAAGAACCAAATGGACAAGTTTTTGAGCAAGATCGTGGATCATCCAGTTATGGGAAAATACCCTCAGCAGGTAACAAGTAACAGCATCTTGCATCAGCTAGCCCAAAGAAGGCAGATAGACGGAGCCCGTCCAACGATACAACCCGAGTGCGAGGCGACCTGCCTAAAGACGAGTTGGATACGGAGGATAACGAAGGCGGCGCATCAGCATGACCGCGGACTGAGAAGTCCTAAACTCATCTTAAGGTCATAAGATCATACTGTTCGCTCCGTACTGTTCGCACCATCGTCTCAATACGAGCACCTCAACAGATAACGCGAGCTTCAACAGATAACGCGAGCTTTAACAGATAATGCGCAAATTAACAAATAACGTGTGCCTCAACTAATAACGTGTCTTTCTCTGAACTCGCTTACACATCCCAGTTTTTCAGGATACCGCATCATAGGGCGGCAGTTCGGTATTCCAGGCAGCTACGTGCGGAGCCCGACTTGCTTAAAAGTCCGGTGCTTTGCACACCAGCCTTGTTCCTGTCGCTAGTGTCAGCAACCATGCACTGGGCTACAACTGCACTAGTACTAAGCGACCTGCTACCATCGCTAGTGTCCGCAACCACTGGACTACTAGGTCACAAATACTGAGTTGCGTGCTACCAACACTAGGGTCGGCAACTAGTGCGATACTAGAGCACCATGTAAATTTCACATAGTACTATGTTTATGCAAGGAGACAGTTGTCTGTTTATTAGTCTGAATGAAAGAAATCAAGAGAGTAGGAAACATGAGGACGTGAGACAAGAGGGCTGAACTCCTGAGTTTTCCACAAGCAGTGCCTGAATAGCAGAGGGTTAAAACTAGAGAATGGAACACCAGAAGGATAAAAACTAATAAATGGGACATGATAAGGCTAAAAACTAGAATATGGGACACCAGAGGGCGAAAAACTAGAGAATGGGACACCAGAGGGCTAAAAACTAGAGAGATAGACACCAGATGACTAAAAATTAGAGAATGGGACAACTGAGGGCTAAAAACTAGAGAATGGGATACCATAGGTAAAAACTAGAGAATAGGACACCAGAGGGCTGTAAACTAGAGAACGGTACACCAGGAGATGAAAACATTAGAGGGTTGAACACCAAAGGACTGAACACAGAAGAATAGAAGTCCCGAGATCAAAACACCAGAGGGCAGAACGAACCTGGCTCGTGACGACCCTATAGCGTTACAGGTGTTCATGTCGACGCTGACATCAGCAGCGCTATTTCTGCCGACGTCATCACTTTCCTGTGGGGTCTCTTTCCGTTGGCTTCCTCTTCCTTCTGACCGCACGATCGACTTTCCATCGACTATCTCGATCACTTTTCCCCCTACCATCAACCAGTGCACCTCACCTCCCCTCCAGAATCTGAGCCAGTTTTGGTACAGTTGGTAGGATCCCCCATCCTCATGGTAGCTCTTGGTAGGGGTGACGGAACCGGCCTCAGCCGACCTGTAGTAGTCCGGGACAGCCAGCTTCTGGGGTAAAGGCCCCAGCAAGATATACCAGGAGACACGACCAGAGTTTTATAAATCTCATGAATCATCACAACATGGAAGTTGTGAGTGGCACCTGGATGACCAGGTTTTATCAGGATACACTAGCAAAGATGTGAATGCTCTAGGGTCAGCAGGATAGTCTGTATGGAAGGCTGTAACGCAGGGTGACTAAAAGAGCAACAAGGTACTGGTAGGTTCTTGCAGAATGGCCACCTTCGGGATACGCAGGAGGCTCCCAATGGACGGTAAAATACAGAGTGAGCCTATCTATCAGAATCCAGCCTGTATCTATGAGGATGCCACCAGGATCTGTTAGAATCCAGCAAGATCTCAACAAAGTACGGTATTGACACAAGGTTATGCAGATCACCCATCGGTTGTAGCGAGTCTTTCCTCCAAGATATGTTCTTGCGGAAGCTACAGGCGCTCAAACAGAGGCAGCTGGTGCCTAGAGGCGTCGTATCGTCCGCTGGATACGTCGTAGCGTTGGCTAGATGGGTCGTCGTGGCATCAGTTAGATGCGCTTTAGGGGGACGCCAGTCCGTGGCGCCGTCGGAGCGGTTGGGCCCAGGATGACGACCGCGCACGGGCCCCCGGCAGCTCGAGACTGATCAGCTGAACGGAGCAACTTCATGGAGGGGGGGGGGAGGGGGAGGTCACATGGACTAGTTTAACTAGAACTTCTGTAACTTAGTCAGCTGTGTGAGGGAGGCAGCAAATATCAGCCATATATTTATTGTACACCATATTCTACAACGTTCATAATATTGTATTTATCTGAGCGTTCAGTAGATAGGTTTTCCAGCAATAGAGGACACTATTCAAAATATAAGAAAAATATTTGCACAATGCGGTCGAAGATTCGTCATTTCCGAACACGGAACTTTACTCCCACCAGCAGCGTCGAACAAAAGCGCAACACGTGACATGCATCCATTTAATGACGAATTGAAATGACATCGCGAACTGGAAATTTAACAAAGGATTACTCGAGCACTGAAATTGCAGCTGAATTAGAAATTTAATAAATAATTATTCGAGCACTGAAATTGCCGCTGAATTAGAACTTTACTAAATAATTACTCAGGCACTGAAATTGCAGCTGAATTAGAACTTTAATAATAAATAATTACTCTGGCACTGAAATTGCAGCTGAATTAGAACTTTACTAAATAATTACTATGGCACTGAAATTGCAGCTGAATTAGAACTTTACTAAATAATTACTATGGCACTGAAATTGTAGCTGAATTAGAATTTTAAGAAATAATTACTCTGGCACTGAAATTTCAGGTTAATTAGAACTTTAATAAATAATTACTCTGGCACTGAAATTTCAGGTTAATTAAAACTTTAATAAATATTTACTCGGGCGCTAAAGTTGCAGTTGAAACGGAACATTAGGAAAAAATATTCTGGCTCTGAAATTACATCACGAAATAAAACTCTAAAAATATCAAGTCTGGCAACGAAATTATTTCGGTTTTGAAATTATTTTTTTAAACACTGAAGCCCTCCACAAACCGACGATATTCTCACAAACTCAAATACTTGCACTCGTGTATTACCTTGGAGCACTTAAATTATTCAGTCAGTCACAATTATCATAAAAATAATGAATTATCATGAAAAATTTTTAATTATTTTCCCTCACTTATTGACAAAAGTCGCCAGTTCTGACGATCGCGCACTCGAGGGCGAGACTCGCACAGCGGCCACCGTCGCGCACATCAGCAACGCGCACGACTGCCAACACCGCGCAGATGTTTGGCAGGTGAACTGCCCAGGTGCTGCAGCTGTAATGCTGCAGCTGAAACACCGCAGCTGTAATGTTGTTATTGTAATACTGCAGCTGTAATGCTGCAGCTGAAACACCGCAGCTATAGTGTTGTTATTGTAATACTGCAGCTGTAATGCTGTAACTTTAATATTGCGGCTGTAATGCTGCAGCTGTAATACCTGTCTCTTATACACATCTAGATGTGTATAAGAGACAGGTACTATGTTTATGCAAGGAGACAGTTGTCTGTTTATTAGTCTGAATGAAAGAAATCAAGAGAGTAGGAAACATGAGGACGTGAGACAAGAGGGCTGAACTCCTGAGTTTTCCACAAGCAGTGCCTGAATAGCAGAGGGTTAAAACTAGAGAATGGAACACCAGAAGGATAAAAACTAATAAATGGGACATGATAAGGCTAAAAACTAGAATATGGGACACCAGAGGGCGAAAAACTAGAGAATGGGACACCAGAGGGCTAAAAACTAGAGAGATAGACACCAGATGACTAAAAATTAGAGAATGGGACAACTGAGGGCTAAAAACTAGAGAATGGGATACCATAGGTAAAAACTAGAGAATAGGACACCAGAGGGCTGTAAACTAGAGAACGGTACACCAGGAGATGAAAACATTAGAGGGTTGAACACCAAAGGACTGAACACAGAAGAATAGAAGTCCCGAGATCAAAACACCAGAGGGCAGAACGAACCTGGCTCGTGACGACCCTATAGCGTTACAGGTGTTCATGTCGACGCTGACATCAGCAGCGCTATTTCTGCCGNGTTCATTGGGGCCAATATAAGATGGGTCACACTTGTTCATTGGGGCCAATATAAGATGGGTCACACTTGTTCATTGGGGCCAATATAAGATGGGTCACACTTGCTGATTGGGGCCAATATAAGATGGGCCGCACTTGTTCATTCGGGCCCCGACATAAGGCCCAATATTCTTGATAAACACGAGCAGGTTAACCTGATTTGTTAAACCCACTGGTCTTGTCACTGGTCTTGTTAAATGCGAGCAGGTTAACCTGGCTCATGAAATTGTAATAAAGTGATAACGTTAAAGTGGAGGTCGTGACGATAAAGTTTCATAAACTAGAGTGATGTATTCAAGCATTAGTCATTTCAGAACCTCATTCAACGAAGAACCCTACGTTTAACCCGTTGGTATTCAGGCTCTCGAAACCAGCAAAAGCTGACGTCACACGCGAGGCGTTTTTGGTCTAATTTTTTATACCAACAATAAATAAGATCCATAACATTTGTATGGAAATGTGGAAGACATCTACATATAAAAAATAAATAATCGGAACGTCGACTCAAAAATGTTGTAGTCAACCCTCGAAGTCATTTTTCTGTGGGGTTCAGAAATAACTCTACGGGACAAGCAATGAATATTTAATTATCGTGTGTATCCCAAATGCAAAATAAGCGGCAGAGGCGTAGCTAGGTTTTAGAACAGGAGTGCTAAGTTCCTGAAGATATACAAGATGTGAGCGAATCTTTAATTTCATCAACTGCTAACAACTGTTTTAATGCAGTACACATAGGAACATATGAAGTAATGAAAGCTTACCGCACAATAACTTATTCAGGCCACGTTATATTGTATTTGGCACCATTTTTGGGGAAAAATGTCAATAACTCAGCGTAAAATTATTTAGTGATGCTAAGGGGTATTTCAAGAGGGGCTTTGACACTGAAACAATTTTCATCGTTCAACACATAATAGAAATTATCTCATAGGCTCTGATATTTCTCCTGACACTGAAATCTTTTTATGTCAGTGAATAACTTTTCATCTCTCAACGCAAAACTCAGACATGTCATGTCAGGAAAGGTTAGGTTCTTGGTTATGATATGTTATGTCTTGTTGTGATAAGTTGTGCCAGGCTAAGATTAGCTGTCTGGTTAGGATAAGTTGTGTCAGTTTAAAAAGATTATGACAGCTTAGGCGAGGTTTTCTGGATGGGGGTCAGCTATCTTGTGGTATATGCAGCCAGGTTAATGATATCAATAGTGATTTAACGTTCATTAGGCCAAATATGGCCTATCACAGATTCTCAACATCGCACAATTGAAACAGATTGCTACGCTTTGAATCTGCAACTCACTGCTCAAATCTTACCATTCTCAACCACCCGGTTGCTTCGACGATCTTGACCAGAAGCCCAGAACTTTCACAGGAAGCCGGGATCTAACCCGCTCCTCACTGCCCGCAACCTGGTACTCTGAACTGTAACCCCAGAGCACTTAGAGGGTTGTTGTAGCGGCATTACATCTGGAGCAGTTAGAGGGTTGTTGTAGCGGCATCTACATCTGCAGCAGTTAGAGGGTTGTTGCAGCTGCACTAACATCTGCAGCAGTTAGAGGGTTGTTGCAGCTGCACTAACATCTGCAGCAGTTAGAGGGTTGTTGCAGCTGCACTTACATCTGCAGCAGTTAGAGGGTTGTTGCAGCTGCACTAACATCTGCAGCAGTTAGAGGGTTGTTGCAGCTGCACTAACATCTGCAGCAGTTAGAGGGTTGTTGCAGCGGCACCTACATTTGCAGCAGTTAGAGGGTTGTTGCAGCTGCACTTACATCTGCAGCAGTTAGAGGGTTGTTGCAACTGCACTAACATCTATTGTCAGCTGCACTTACGTCGCCACAGCACTTACGTCGTCCGTCTTAAGAATAGATCTATTTTGTGAACAAAACCGAGCCACAAATTTCTATCGTGATTGTAATAGCTTCATATAGTTATTATGTATTAATCAAACCCCAGAATTCGTAGTTTTAACCAGGATTATACGGTCTATATTATAACGGTCTATATTATAACCATACGGTTTATATTATATTGATTTTCATTATAAGCATACGATTTATATTATGACGGTTTTTATTAAATTCGTGTGGTTTATGTTATAACCATGCGCTTTATATTACAACCAGCATTATACGGTTTATATTATAACGGTTTTTATTAAACCCGTATGGTTTATATTATACGCATACGATTTATATTACAACAAGCCTTATACGGTTTATTTTGACGAGCGGCTAGTTAAGTGCAGTAGCTGCTGATAGGTACTTACATATGTGTCATGACGGCCGACGGTACAGCAGCCGAGACCAAACAAGTCCCGGCGCTGTTAAGGTTTTCTGCAACGCTCGACATTAAAGAGAAAACGGAGCCTTGACCGGGAACTCAACAACACAAATTGCTTACGAGGGCTGAAAGTTTTACTCCTGCAGCAATCCCAGCGTGGAATGCAGAGTACAAGGAAGCCTGAATTGTTATGAAGCTGTAAATGCCTGTAAAAATCCTAATGTCTGATTTATTTGAAGCTGTAATCTGATATATGTAACATCAATGTCTCATTTGACTGAGACATTGATGAGTTCGGCATTACCATGTGTCAGCACCGAACCAAGAGTTAGCACCGAACCAAGTGTCAGCACCGAACCAAGTGTCAGCACCGAACCAAGTGTCAGCACCGAACCAAGTGTCAGCACAAAGCTTTCATTCCAACTACCTAATCGTAAATATAAAATGTTAGCGATAGTTGTTGGAATTAATCGTTTTAAGGCCTTCAATAACAGCGCCTTGTTCAGTTATTCAAAGATAGCAACGCAATAACAGCGGGGATTTCTGTTACTCTAAAATAACAGCGCAATAACAGCACGTAATTCTGTTATTAAAAAACGCAATAACAGTGCGTTGTTCTGTTATTAACAGCGCAATAACAGCGCGTTGTCCTGTTATTAACAGCGCAATAACAGCGCGTTGTTCTGTTATTAACAGCGCAATAACAGCGCGTTGTTCTGTTATTCTAAAATAACAGCGCAATAACAGCGCGTTGTTCCGTTGTTCTAAAATAACAGCGCGTTGTTCTGTTATTCTAAAATAACAGCGCAATAACAGCGCGTTGTTCTGTTATTCTAAAATAACAGCGCGTTGTTCTGTTATTCTAAAATAACAGCGCAATAACAGCGCGTTGTTCTGTTATTCTAAAATAACAGCGCGTTGTTCTNGGGTAGCAGGCAGGGTTGAGGGTCAGGGCAGCAGGCAGGGTTTAGGGTCAGGGTTGAGGGTCAGGGTATATAAGACCCTGCTGGGTAAAATTAACAGCAATGGCGGCTGTGATGAACTCATTACAGTGAGTAATGGCGCATTCACGCGACATCATGAATGCTGAATGCGGAGCTTGTTTTTCATTCACCGCCTGGTGGGTGACTTGCGATCGCTCTGGTGGGCATAGACTGTGTGCAATCCAAGTGGATTGCTGTACAATGGATTGCTATACAGTGGATTGCTATACAGTGGATTGCTATACAATGGATTGCTATACAGTGGATTGCTGTACAATGGATTGCTATACAATGGATTGCTATACAGTGGATTGCTATACAGTGGATTGCTATACAATGGATTGCTATACAATGGATTGCTGTACAATGGATTGCTGTACAGTGGATTGCTGTGCATTGGATTGCTGTACAGTGGATTGCTGTACAGTGGATTGCTGTACAGTGGATTGCTGTACAGTGGATTGCTGTACAGTGGATTGCTGTACAGTGGATTGCTATACAATGGATTGCTGTACAGTGGATTGCTGTACAGTGGATTGCTGTACAGTGGATTGCTGTACAGTGGATTGCTGTACAGTGGATTGCTGTACAGTGGATTGCTGTACAGTGGATTGCTATACAATGGATTGCAATCCAATGGTGCACGTGGTCCAATTGCACAGATGCAGGGTTGGATTTAAGAGTGGGAGAATGGCGAGAGGGAAAGAGAGGGCTATAAAGAGTTAAAGAATGGGAGAATGGCAAGAAGGAAAGAGAGGGCTATATAGAAGTAATGAGTGGGAGAATGGCGAGAGGGAAAGAGAGGGCTATAAAAAGTTAAAGAGCGGGAGAATGGTGAGAGGGAAAGAGAGGGCTATAAAGAGTTAAAGAGTGGGAGAATAGCGAGAGGAAAAGAGAGGGCCATAAAGAGCCAAAGAGTGGGAGAATAGCGAGAGGAAAAGAGAGGGCTATAAAGAGTTAAAGAGTGGGAGAATGGCGAGAGGGAAAGTGAGGGCCATAAATAGTTAAAGAGTGGGAGAATAGCGAGAGGGAAAGAGAGGGCTATAAAGAGTTAAAGAGTGGGAGAATAGCGAGAGGAAAAGAGAGGGCCATAAAGAGCCAAAGAGTGGGAGAATAGCGAGAGGAAAAGAGAGGGCTATAAAGAGTTAAAGAGTGGGAGAATGGCGAGAGGGAAAGTGAGGGCCATAAATAGTTAAAGAGTGGGAGAATAGCGAGAGGGAAAGAGAGGGCTATAAAGAGTTAAAGAGTGGGAGAATGGCGAGAGGGAAAAAGAGGGCCATAAAAAGTTAATGAGTGGGAGAATAGCCAGAGGGAAAGAGAGGGCTATAAAAAGCTAAAGAGTGTGAGAATAGCGAGTGGGAAAGAGAGGGCTATAAAGAGTTAAAGAGTGGGAGAATAGCGAGAGGGAAAGAGAGGGCTATATAGAAGTAATGAGTGGGAGAATGGTGAGAGGGAAAGAGAGGGCTATATAGAAGTAATGAGTGGGAGAATGCAGAGAGGGAAAGAGAGGGCTATATAGAAGTAATGAGTGGGAGCGGTAAAGAGGGAGGGTGGCAGCGGGTGCCGTTGCAGCAGCTGATCGCCTTTAAGAATTCACGTCAAACTAAAGAACGTCGGTGATAAACGCGGCTGAAAATAACGCTTTTAACGCCGTGTATAACGTCTGTAACGCAGTGCATAACGTCTAACGNGATAGATGGCCGGTTATAGTTTCACGGCTCCATCCTGCTAAAGCGCGACCAGCCCGGCTAAACCCGGCGCCGGTCTCGGCTCAAAATTTTAACTGGGATAGTGTTGGTGACGCAGTGCATAGTGTTGGTGACGCAGTGCATAACGTCTGTACGCAGTGCATAACGTCTGTAACGCAGTGCATAACGTCTGTACGCAGTGCATAACGTCTGTAACGGTGAATGTTAGTAATGAGTCATCAGATTTAATCGTTATCCTTGAACGAGTATACGGCCTTTGAATGATCTATTCATCGTCTCCAGCAGCGTCTTTATGATCTATTTATCGTCTTCAGCAGCGTCTTTATGATCTATTCATCATCTCCAGCAGCGTCTTTATGATCTATCCATCGTCTCATGCAGCGACTTTATGATCTATTTATCGTCTCTAGCAGCGTCTTTATGATCTACTTATCGTCTCTAGCAGCGTCTTTATGATCTACTTATCGTCTCTAGCAGCGTCTTTATGATCTACTTATCGTCTCTAGCAGCGTCTTTATGATCTACTTATCGTCTCTAGCAGCGTCTTTATGATCTACTTATCGTCTCTAGCAGCGTCTTTATGATCTACTTATCGTCTCTAGCAGCGTCTTTATGATCTACTTATCGTCTCTAGCAGCGTCTTTATGATCTACTTATCGTCTCTAGCAGCGTCTTTATGATCTACTTATCGTCTCTAGCAGCGTCTTTATGATCTACTTATCGTCTCTAGCAGCGTCTTTATGATCTACTTATCGTCTCTAGCAGCGTCTTTATGATCTACTTATCGTCTCTAGCAGCGTCTTTATGATCTACTTATCGTCTCTAGCAGCGTCTTTATGATCTACTTATCGTCTCTAGCAGCGTCTTTATGATCTACTTATCGTCTCTAGCAGCGTCTTTATGATCTACTTATCGTCTCTAGCAGCGTCTTTATGATCTACTTATCGTCTCTAGCAGCGTCTTTATGATCTACTTATCGTCTCTAGCAGCGTCTTTATGATCTACTTATCGTCTCTAGCAGCGTCTTTATGATCTACTTATCGTCTCTAGCAGCGTCTTTATGATCTACTTATCGTCTCTAGCAGCGTCTTTATGATCTACTTATCGTCTCTAGCAGCGTCTTTATGATCTACTTATCGTCTCTAGCAGCGTCTTTATGATCTACTTATCGTCTCTAGCAGCGTCTTTATGATCTACTTATCGTCTCTAGCAGCGTCTTTATGATCTACTTATCGTCTCTAGCAGCGTCTTTATGATCTATTTATCGTCTCCAGCAGCGTCTCTATGATCTATTTATCGTCTCCAGCAGCGTCTCTATGATCCATTTATCGTCTCCAGCAGCGTCTCTATGATCTATTTATCGTCTCCAGCAGCGTCTCTATGATCTATTTATCGTCTCTAGCAGCGTCTTTATAATCCCTTTATCATTGTCATGAGCAGTGTTTTTAAAATCCATTTCTCTTTCTTTTATGATATATCTCCGATGCCTCTCGATCATCTCTGATGCCTATAGATTATCTCTGATGACAATATATTGTCTCTGGTACCTATAAATTATCTCAGAAGCCTATAGATAATTATCTCTGATCCCTATAGATTGTATCTGTTGCCTAAAGATTATCTCTGATGACTATAGATTATCTGATGCCTAAAGATTATCTCTGATGACTATAGCTTATCTTTGATGACTAAAGATTATCTGATGCCTAAAGATTATATCTGATGACTATGGATTATCTTTGATGACTAAAGATCATCTCTGGTGCCTAAAGATGATCTCTGATGTCTATAGATTATCTCTGATGCCTATAGATTATCTCTGATACCTAAAGATTATCTCTGAGGCCTATAGATTATCTCTGATGACACTAGATTATCTCCGATGCCTAGAGATAATCTCTGATGCCTAAAGATTACCTCTGGCACCTATAGATTATCTCTGATGCCTATAGATATTTCTAACAATTATAATGAACGCACTTTATCGTGGGCTAAACTCTCACGAAAGAGTGAAACCAAAAAGCCGAGCTTATATAGGCGGCTCAGCGGCGGCCACCCAAACGCCGCCAATGTGAAAAGTTTTATCACATGTTTTTTATTACTATTCCAATATTACGTATGTATGAATAAATGATGAAGTGATGAAAAAATTAGAGCTTTATTTGAATATTGCTCACGGTAAGAAGTGAGACCGGGGCAAGCGGCAACGTGGGGACGATGAATAAGATTAGGTCATACAGGGAGAAAGCAAGCTGTTCCAGACGGACCATGATGAGTGAAGCCTGCTGCAGGAAGATACGACAAGCCGACCTCGCTATACAGTATTAAGTGAAGCCTGCCAAGAGACCACCCGACAAGCCGACCTCGCTACAGTATAAGTGAAGCCTGCCGAGAGGCCCGACAAGCCGACCTCGCTACAGTATAAGTGAAGCCTGCCGAGAGGCCCGACAAGCCGACCTCGCTACAGTATAAGTGAAGCCTGCCGAGAGATCCGATAAGCCGACCTCGCTACGAGATAACACTGTTAGAAAAATTACCGTTAACGGTATTACCGGCGTTTCAGTGGCCGGTCGGCACGTGAAAAGAAACACCGTGTCGCCGTTTTTATTCTAATTTAACACTAGAAATCCATAAAACATCTGATAAAAACGGTGAAACAGTTTATTTTCACGGGGCGACCGGCCACTAGAACGCCAGTGGGACCGTTTTTTCACCGTTTTTTCTAACAGTGAAGTGAAGCCTGCCGAGAGATCCGATAAGCCGACCTCGCTGCGAGATAAGTGAAGCCTGCCGAAAGATCCGATAAGCCGACCTCGCTAGAGATAAGTGAACCCTGCTGGGAGATACGACAAACCGACCTCGCTACGAGATAAGTGAAGCATGGCGAGAGAGCCGACAAGCCGACCTCGCTACGGGGTAAGTGAAACCTGCTGGGAGATACGACAAGCCGACCTCGCTACGTGATAAGTAAAACCTTTCGAAAGAGCCGACAAGCCGACCTCGCTACGAGATAAGTGAAACCTTTCGAGAGAGCCGACAAGCCGACCTCGCTGAGAGATAAATGAATTCTGTCGAGAGAGCCGACAAGCCGACTTCGCTACGAAATAAGTGAAACCTTTCGAGAGAGCCGACGAGCCGACCTCACTAAGAGATAAGTGAAGCCTTTCGAGAGAGCCGACAAGCCGACCTCTTCGCTACGAGATAAGTGAAACCTTTCGAGAGAGCCGACAAGCCGACCTCACTAAGAGATAAGTGAAGCCTTTCGAGAGAGCCGACAAGCCGACCTCGCTACGAAATAAGTGAAGCCTTTCGAGAGAGCCGACATGCCGACCTCACTAAGAGATAAGTTAAACCTGTCGAGAGAGCCGACATGCCGACTTCGCTACGAGATAAGTGAAGTCATTCGCAAGATCAGACACCAAGCGGTGCAAGGAAGGAGTTGGTCAAGCAACAGTAAGGAGGTCTGGCAGCAGTGAAAAGCATAACCTATATAGGGGCTACGACAGCATCTTGAATTGTACACAGGGAGGATATTTCTGGCGGATATTGTTAGTGAATAGGACCAATTTTAATCAAGTTTCAGTAACAGAAATTTTTTAACTTTGATTTACAGACTTCTGCAATTTAGATTTTGTATACTTCCTGGGAAGTTCATTCTTGTTTTATTGTATAGCTGGTTTGGACTTAACGGCTCAACGCATTGTTTATACCTGTTCTGAAATACATGTGTGAAAACTCGATGTCTTTTATACGTACTAAACCTGCAAGACAGTGCTCGACTTTCAACAGACATAGTCCCACAGCAAAATATCTTGAGGATACATCGGTGTCGACCACTCGGGGACATAATTCTTACTTCTTAGATCTCGCTGATGTGCGTCGTTGTTAGATTTGAGCAGTGTTCGTCATCCCAATACAGGCGTTAGCAATAGAGGGTGACTAATATTGTGCCGGTGCCTGACCATCACATAAGTGGTGTCGTAAATCTTCACTGTATTTCTCTAACCTTCTACCGTTGGCCGCTCACTGTC
The DNA here is from genome assembly GCF_000764305.2 of Hyalella azteca. NCBI lineage: Eukaryota > Metazoa > Arthropoda > Malacostraca > Amphipoda > Hyalellidae > Hyalella > Hyalella azteca. The sequence goes on along the minus strand of NW_025939085.1, from coordinate 286,808 downwards.
AATATAATTAGAGAACTTTCACACGTTCAACAAGAAGACAACTCGCTGTTATAACAGCCAAGCCTGACGTGGATTTGTAAGCGGCCACAAAAAAAGGCTAGAGTTACAACAAATCAAATGCTGCGGACAGCAGAGCATAGAGTTTTAGGTGAATATCACCAAAATTTGGATTTAAAAACACGACAAAGTACCGCAAGCCTGTTCATCTAAACGGCTCATGTTTTGCAGGGCTTAAAGGCGGCTCAGCAGCGGCCACCAATACGCCGCTTATGAACGGCTCAGAGGTGGCCACCCATACGTCGCTTATGAACGGCTCAGCGGTGGCCACCCATACGCCGCTTATGAACGGCTCAGAGGTGGCCACCCATACGTCGCTTATGAACGGCTCAGCGGTGGCCACCCATATGCCGCTTATGAACGGCTCAGCGGTGGCCACCCATACGCCGCGTATGAACGGCTCAGCGGTGGCCACCCATACGCCGCTTATGAACGGCTAAGCGGTGGCAAGCCATACGCCGCTTATGAACGGCTCAGCGGTGGCCACCCATACGCCGCTTATGAACGTCTCAGCGGCGGCCACCCATACGCCGCCTGCGCTCACGTCTGCCGTGGCTCCGTCAACGCCAGGTTTGACGTCGCGTCACGCGCCGCTTGCGACGGCGCTGAAAAAACGGACTGAAATAATCAGCGTCGTGGCAGACGAGGGCAACTCTGAGGGCATCTGTGAGGGCAGCTCTGTGCACAAGGGCAGCTCTGTGCACGAGAGCAGCTCTGTACACGAGAGCAGCTCTGTACACGAGAGCAGCTCTGTACACGAGAGCAGCTCTGTACACGAGAGCAGCTCTGTGCACGAGAGCAGCTCTGTGCACGAAGGCAGCTCTGTGCACGAGGGCAGCTCTGTGTATGAGAGCAGCTCTGTGCACGAGAGCAGCTCTGTACACGAGGGCAGCTCTGTGCACGAGGGCAGCTCTGTACACGAGGGCAGCTCTGTGCACGAGGGCAGCTCTGAGGGCAGCTCTGTGCACGAGGGAAGCTCTGTGCACGAGGGCAGCTCTGTGCACGAGGGCAGCTCTGTGCACGAGGGCAGCTATGGTGGCCACGCGTTGCTGCCACGCGTCGCTGCCACTCGTCGCTGCCATGCGTCACTCATGACACGCGTTATCCGTCCTAGCGCCGCCACAAGTCGCCACTCACAAGACAGCCTCGGCGAAGAGTTAATATTTAGTTCATCATTAAACAAGTGGTCCCATTATAAGATATTGATGATTCCGTTTCGTTGATGCTGCATTAGCGGTTTCAGTGAAGCACAATGTCTCAACTACATTTTATCCCCGTAGGCAGTTACTCTAAGCAAATGCTTTATATGTATAACCTTCAGTACATATCACTGGATTTGCTTGTCAATCTACTCTACTGTTGATTCTGGTTTTCGGCCAAAGACTTTAAGATGGCTTAGAGTAGCTTTTAAGAGGCCACTGAACGTCCTTAAACGGGTTTGAAACTCCCTCAGAGTAGCCTCAAAACGGCCATAAAACAGCTTTAATACTGCCTTAAATAACATTATCATTACAATGGTCCAAGACACGATTCATCAGCCTCCATGTGCAGGCGAGCGATTCAACCCAAGAAGCTGAGTTGCCGTCAACAAAAACTGATGTCAACCGCCCCAGGGCTCTTCCTAATGCCAAGACCGCTGACTCCAAATCAAGTTCGACCACCAAATCAGGATATCGAGTCTGATGCAATAGAAACAAAACGAGGTTTACATATTTTTCCAGGCCATGCGTTTATTTAATGCTACAATTTGTAGTGAAGTTGAAACTTGCAAGCACTTTAATTCTTTTGCATGGCAAATCAGTGGATAGACAGTGGCAAATGGACAGCACAGGGGACTGTGATTCCTGCACTAGGCAAGGTGGTTTCTCTAGGTAAAGGGTAAATTTAGGCAGATGGTAGGTCCAAGCATAGTGGGTCAAGGCAAAGTGGTAGGTCTAGTCAAGGTGGTAGGTTTATGAACGATGCAAGGATCAAGGCCAGGCTTGAGCACGCAGTAGGCCTAGAGGCAGTAGACCTAGAGGCAGTAGACCTAGAGGCAGTAGGCCTAGAGGCAATAGGCCTAGTTGCAGTAGGCCTAGTGGCAGTAGGCCTAGTGGCAGTAGGCCTTGAGGCAGTAGGCCTAGTGGCAGTAGGCCTAGTGGCAGTAGGCCTAGTGGCAGTAGGCATAGTGGCAGTGGGCCTAGTGGCAGTAGGCCTAGTGGCAGTAGGCCTAGTGGCAGTAGGCCTAGTGGCAGTAGGCCTAGAGGCAGTAGACCTAGAGGCAGTAGGCCTAGAGGCAGTAGGCCTAGAGGCAGTAGGCCTAGAGGCAGTAGGCCTAGAGGCAGTAGGCCTAGAGGCAGTAGGCCTAGAGGCAGTAGGCCTAGAGGCAGTAGGCCTAGAGGCAGTAGTCCTAGAGGCAGTAGGCCTAGAGGCACCACCCACCTGAGAAGGCTGCCGGTGGTGTGTTGTCCCTCTGTGTTCAGGAGGCTGCCCATACATCGGCTGGCGACGGACGCGAAGAACGACCTGAGGGAAGAACAATCGAGGGAACTCTAGAGGGCTGCGTTAAGAGTACTGTCTTTAGAGTACCCATACCAGCTAGAGTGTGTGCATCTCAAGTACCGTCATGAGAGTACCGTTACTAGAGCACCGGCACTCTAGGTGTCAGGATAGTGCATCGTTGCTCTAGAAAAGGCAGGCAGTTCGTCAGAGTTTCGCAACTCAACTTGGTAGATTTGTTTGACAGAATCGAGTTCAAAAAGTAACTTACGTTAAATAAGTTCATTGCCTCTGAATATAAAAATTATATCAGTATAATTTTACTATGAATACTAAATTAATATAATTTTTAGAATTAATTTCAAAAGTTAGGCTGCGATGTCTGACGCTGAGGATACCTCGCATGCACGCACAGATTGTTCACTGCAGGGGCTGTTGAACAGTGCTGACCACTGCACGCCATGCAGAGTGGCAAGCACTGCACGCCATGCAGAGTGGCAAGCACTGCACGCCATGCAGAGTGGCTGTCTCTTATACACATCTAGATGTGTATAAGAGACAGGTGGCAAGCACTGCACGCCATGCAGAGTGGCAAGCACTGCACGCCATGCAGAGTGGCAAGCACTGCACGCCATGCAGAGTGGCAAGCACTGCACGCCATGCAGAGTGGCCAGCACTGCACGCCATGCAGAGTGGCAAGCACTGCACGCCATGCAGAGTGGCAAGCACTGCACGCCATGCAGAGTGGTAAGCACTGCACGCGGCAACTGCACAGCTCACGTAATAAATGTGCTTACGTGGGTGACCATAACAGTACTTGTGTGATAAATTCAGCAATAATGTGATCAATGCAACGCTGTGCATGATAAATATGTAGGATATGATTCAAGTCAAAAATGCGAGATTTATGTGGTCTGAGCAGAGTACATACCTATGATAAAAGCAGAGAACATGCGATAAATGCAGAATTCATGGAAGAAACGCAAAGAACACGTGATAAATGCAAAGTAGATATGATAAATACAAAATGCATGGCCGTACTCAAGCCACAGCCAAAATGAGGCTGATTTGGAGCCGGTATGCATTCAACCGTCACTGAGAGCGCCGTATAGGCACCGCGCCGGTGACGCTAGCCGCACCCCGGCTGAGACGTCGTCTTAACACCTACGCGCGGTCCCTATAACGGCGCCAAAGCGGTCTTCTCGGCACTACCGCGGCGTCCACGCGAGTGTAGACTTGTAGGCGGCCGTAGGCTATGACGGCGCCATTCCCGGCACTCCCGCGGCGTCCACGCGAGTGTAGACTTGTAGGCGGCCGTAGGCTATGACGGCGCCAAAGCGGTCTTCCCAGCACTGCCGTGGCGTCCACGCGAATGTAGACTTGTAGGAGGCCGTAGGCTATATAATATATAAATATATATATATATAATAGCGGTTTCAGCGTTTATTAGGCTGTAGGCCTGTCGCCGATTCTTAACACCGCAGAACATTCACAGCTTTTTGCGGTCTCGAATTCGCAACTCACTGCTACAATTCTGCTGTGCTTAACCGCCCGGCCTCCTCGCCGATTCTAACCAGAAACTGGCGCACAGAGCTGGGATCGAACCCACGCCTTTCTGCGCCAATCTTGGTACTCTGAACTTTAACCACTGGGCCACCCTGCCACTTAAAGGCTATGACGGCGCCTAGCTGTCTTCCCGGCACTGTCGCTGCACTACTGCGGCGTACACGCGACTACAGACTGGCAAGCGGCCGTTGGTAATGACCACGTAAATTTTTAGCTCTGAATTAGCGCGCCTGGAATTGGCCAACGAAGTGCACACTTTGGCCTACGAAGTGCCCGACACGTACGCGTATTAGGCGCGTAAAGGCCACCAATAGCGTACGCTGGCCTGACAAGCCCTCGATCCTTGGCAGTTGATATGAGCTTTGTGTTATCTCAGGCATAGCAAGAGGTGCCGATAAGAAAGAGATAAGCGAGTCATCAAGGCAGCCACACCCTTAGGTAGAACCAATTACCGGTACCATCCCCACCAAGGGGGTGGTGCCCCTTGGACGGGCGGTGCCGTTATCAGGGGGTACAGACGTTGCCAATATCAGATGATAGGACGCGGGTAATGTAAATCAGATGATAGGACGAGGGTAATGTGTATCAGATGATAGTACAAGAAGAGGTGTATCAGATGGTGGGACAAGAAGATGTGTATCTGATGATCGGACAAAGAAGATGTGTATCAAGCAACACCTAACAGACGCTCGGGCTCTCACCCACTATCCTGTTTATGCTGAGAAACATAGACGGTTTTCTACTATTGCTGAACAACAGGTATTGCTTGGGACTTCATGTCTGCTAGAGGTAGTCTATGCTATTACTGTATCGAGTTGTTTGTTTATATTAACTATATTTATATCATCTATATAATATATATCATAAATATATTATTCTAGGTTAGTTGAAGCATGAGTATATCTTTATTTTACTGATCACACCTGAATTTTGAATGTTATTCATTATTTGATTCATACGTAATTACCTTTCATTATTTTTAAGCCTATACCTTGTGCGTCAGTTGATACCAGGTGAAAGTATGAAATAAATTATTTTTAATTATATTGTGTATAATATTGATGAGGAGAGCTTTACCCTACTCATGCTTTTAATACGTTTACTTGTTGCTCTTAGATTATGAGTATAACTCCACAACAATGCTGGTGAATTTTAGTCGAATGAGTCTATGCTCTACATTCTAAAGACCTGATAGTCTGAAATAAAACACCTCTATAATTTAACCCATTTTGTACTGATGTTTACTCTATTTGCAGGCTTTTGGATACAAATATCATTGAGAACGGTTAATATATCTGTAAGTGAAGTTTAATCCCGAGCTCATGCCCTGACCTCTCAATGTGTCTGGAGGTGTTGAGCATCTTGTGCGGTGTGGCGCGTGGGCTGCAGTGGCTGCACAGCTGTGGTGTAGCGCATGGCGCCGTGTGCGCAAGGAACGTCGTCCTCGTCGACGGTACAGTCGCCAAGCTCACGGGCTTTGGACTGCTCTCCTACACCAACGACGTCTACGAGCCTGACTACCGGCGCTGGGTGGCACGAGAGCTGCTCACCCACTGGCCTGCCTCCAACGGTGGGGCTCCCAACCTCTTATTGTGGGTCGTATTTATTATTATCTGAACTGTAGACGCTTTATTTATATTACTGCAATCAAGGATTAACCCTCCTGCAATTTTATTGATGCACATTAAATTGCATTGGTCAAAGTTTGACCATTTACTGGTCGCAGGTCAGGAACACACCGCAGTGATGCTCATAGTTTGACTGGCCACTAACTGAGCGCTCGTACCCTGTATTGGTCACAGGTCTATAACGCACTGCAGGATGGTTACCGTTGATTGGTTACATACGTTGCTCTCATGTACAGGAGTCGCTGCTGGGGAGCAGGCAACTGGCGCGGCACGCTTGTCCTCAGTGCACGGGGACATATGGAGCCTGGGGGTGCTGATGTGGGAGGCTGTGACCCTCGGGGCGACCCCTTACCCCGACCTCCCCACCGACCAGGTTACCCCTCGCGTGCAGACTGGTTTACGACTTCCCCAGCCACAATACATCTCCAACGACCTCTACCAGGTGCGGCTTAAAACTCGAGGGGTGATCCTAGGTGGGGAAAGATGACTTTTCACTGGAGTTTTTTTGATTACGTAACTCTAGTCTGGATTAGAGAATTTTAAGTTGTCGTGTCCTGCTCCTTATTTATTTCCAACCTTTCTTCTTGGTCTTGATGTAGTAATTTCAACTTTCAACCTAAACTGTAATCATCGATATAAGGGGGTGGCGTCGACAGGATTTATAGTTATTGCAAGATACTAATTATTTCGACCCCTGTATTGAACTATCAATCGTATGGAAATCTCGATAGAGTTTTTAATTAAACATTTTAAAATACTGTCAGGTTTCTAGCCCGAGGGTCGGCGCGTGAAAAGGTTCTCACGCTGGCAGTTAAGTGACGAATTGACAAGGGAAAAGATACAAATAAGCTGTTCAACACTTGTATACTTAAGACACCAATTTCGCCCTAATACAGATCGACATAGAAATCCTATTCTTTAACAGATGTTCATGGGACAACAGAAATTTGGCAATACTACTTCAAACCCAGGACCGTAAATTACAACTAAATCAAAGACGCTAAACAAGGGTGGCTGACGGCCCTGCTAGTCTCCCAAATTTACACAGATGTACATCACCGAGATCTGTAGAAGCGACCCAGTCCAAGACGAGCCTGGCGGTGAAGTCCGGCGTGAACCCAGTTCTCCACAGTGCTCCCGTAGTTTTCCTCAATGACGACCCCGAAGTTTCGTATGGCTATAATATAGGTAGCTGCTGACGGCCAGATCGTGGTAGTTCTCTGCTGTCTGTAGGCCGGGGATGCTGGTTACTCTGGTAGTTCAGGATAACTTGCTTGAAGCGGTCGTAAGTCGTAGTTCCTTTTTCTCGATGGTAAGTCGTGAGATCTCAGAGCAGCTCCACTCTTTCGACAGAGCGGTTCCAATATTCTTCTTCGGTTGGCTTCTTCTCGGTGATATATATCGCGGTCGGCTGAAGTTGTCTGAAGAGACGTCGTGACTCAAGAAAATAACGAACACCAC